>NC_051065.1:147307546-147336923 GCF_004664715.2 Peromyscus leucopus
ACTGAAGCAGGGGCAAGGTGTAGAATGCCAAGGCTGAAAGCAACCTTTCCAGCTTCCTGATGGAAAGCCTTCTGCCACATCAGCAACACCCATGTCAACAAAACTCCCTCTTAGTAAAAAGAGGCAGACAGCAGGCCAGGCCCAGGCCCCACTCTCTCCCAGGATGCACCTGCTCTTCCTGGCTGTGGATCACCATCAGATGAGCAGCCATGCTGGCACACTTCTCCTCACTCTTGCTCCAAGATGCTGAATCACTCACAGTGAAGTAGCAGTGGGAACTAGATGGCTCCCAATCCTTTGGGCAACAGCTCCAGACTTTGTCTTTGGGGGAAGAAGGAAATGTAAGTGCAATGTCATAAAGTCATTTTAAAGCCTGCTTGATATGGAGACCACATGGAAGCTGGGACTCCACACTTCTCCAGATATGACATGAACCCCTTCCCATCAGATGCCAAGCAAACCCAGTCTACCTCTGTCTATGCTAACATCAGGACCCCTTTGTCCTACTGAGGTATTGTCTGGAAAACAGAGTGTCATGGACACCTAGACACCGTGGACATAATCCAAACTATCTGGGTCTCTAAATAATAGTTTAGTTTTTGGTATAACTCATTATACCAAGATCCAGAAAATTTCATATGTTGTATTTAAGCAATACATATCAATAATCATGGCAGCAAAATTCTGACCATTTTTAAGTTAATAATGATAAAAATATTTCACAAAAATATTACAAAGATTCTAGAAATAAATTTAAAATATAATACCTTAAGAAAACAAAAAAATAAAACCCAATGTGTGTAAATACAACTTTTTTTCATTTTTGAAAACATCATTTTAATCATTGCATAGTGTTTCATTAAAACCATATATGAATATATTTTTAACAGATAACTTTTTTGCCAGTTACTTAGGGCATTGCTTTTCTTCACACCCCTATTAAGAATAATAGCAATAGATCAACTTTGTCTACACTAGTTAACTGAGTCCCAGGGAAGAATTGTTGAGAATAACTTGCTGTGTCAAAGGACCAAGTATAGTGTAAATATAACTCTTTCTATGTGTAATAATGTTTTTTCCATTTTTATAATTAAAAAATTGATAGAATAATCTTTTTTAAATGCAGTGGTTATAGTAGAATGAAGGTAACAGAGAAACCAGGAAAAACAAAAATCATAGAAATTGAATTGATTAATAGAGGCAAAATAGAAATAAACAAATAATTACTGTCTCCCATCATGATCCTTAACTGTCTATACCAATTAAAGAGAGGTGTAAAATACATGAAAAATAAAGCAAAGAATTGAGAAGCACCTTGTGGCAGATACACGGAGTTATATTCACACACACTCATATATATCGCTATGTGCTTGTATGGATGCCAAGAATGTCAGAGATGGGAAAGCAATCACAGAACAGAAGGAGACAGAAGGATGAGTGGCCAGAGCATGCAGTGTTCAGTGAAGAAGTAAGAAATTACATTTTTAGTGGTAAACATTAACAAGGCTCAGATGACAAACACTATTGTGCACCATTATGAAGAACTTGGATACATATAGACAGATACATTATTCTGTCTCTTGAGAAACCTAACCCAATATTCCACCATAGTGTGGGCTATATATTTTGAAAGCAACATCCTTTCAAAATTACAATGCGGAAAATGGATAAAAAAGATCATTTTCTATATTTAATTAAAATATAATTATATTATTTTCCCTCCAACCCCTGCCATGTTCCCTCCTCTCTCTATGAGTCATGGCCTGTTTTTATTGTTCTAAGAGCTACAGGCAATTAATAACTGCTAAGAGAGGGAGAATTAATGTTTTCCAGGAATGAGCCTCCTAATTGGTTATCCAATACCAAGTGGTTAGCCTTAAAAAGGTACAATTTTATCAGCTGAACATGGCATAGAAAGATGTAGTCAAACTAGGCATAATCCCTCATATCAAGGCTGCACAAGGAAATCCAATGGGAGAAAGAAGGTCCCATGAGCAGAGGAGGGCTGTTCTTTATGAAGGGAAATGGAGGGACAGTGGATCTGGGAGATGGGGAAATGGAGAGGGCTGGGAGGTGGAGGGGACTGGGAGGAGAGGAGAGAAAGAAGGCTGCAGCTGGGATGTATTGTATGAAAGAAGAAAAATTTTTTTAAAAAGAAATAAAAGATTCAGATGATGAAAAAAAGGTACACTTTTAAATGGACTACCTTAAGAGGACCATCAGGTGATAATAACAGTCTGTAATAATTTGTATAGATAAGACCCTGTGTACTATATAATTAAACTAGCATTTCACACCTGTCAATTCCTCTCCAAAAATAATTACTCTAATTTTAATATGGGAATATCCTGTAATATATCAGGTCAGTCATCCTCAGAACTGATATTCAGATCATTTAAAACAAGTATCTTCTGAAAACTCAACAAACCTAGAGAAAACTGAAGAGATGTGACAGCTAAATACACTGTGCCATTCCAGATGAGAGTCTAGTAATCGTGAACTTCAATCAGTGATGACGTCAGTATTCACTCGCTAGTTGTAGCAACCATGTTTGCTTATAAAGATTTCGTCTAGGGGACAGTGTATGAATATATGGGGGTTAGAATGATATCTTTATATCACATGAAATCATCTATAATTTAAAAATGTTCTCAAGGAGTCTATTAATACTTTAAGTAATTTGTATTCAAGATACAGTGCTTCATCATTTTAATCAAATTATATATGTATATATGCAGTGTTCAGTGAAGAAGTAAGAAATTACATTTTTAGTGGTTTCTGGAATTGAACTCAAGCCTGCTGAAAGAGCAACCAGTGCTCTTAACCTCTGAGCCATCTCTACAGCCCACGTGTGTGTGTGTGTGTGTGTGTGTGTGTGTGTGTGTGTGTATGTGTACTGAGGTGAGAAACAGCAAGTGTGCAGAGACAGTTCAGAAAGAAGCAGAAGCTGGAAAAATCTAATACAATAGAACCTTTTCACAAACAAGACTTGTGTAGACAAATGGAGGCATACATATCAGACTTTCTGGTCTGATATAGATGTACATGGGTACTCCACTTCTCAGTACGTGACACTTGGGAATCTATTAGAAATATCACACAACTCAGGCAGACATCCCCTACTCAAGTGCAGGCCATAGCACCCAGAAGAACTAGAAGGCATATTCAGACAGAGACTCAACTGCTGGACCAGAGGCTACTAGGCCACCAGAACTTCAGATAGACCTCCCACCTGAGGACTTCTTCCCCCTCTTAGTGCACTCCAGACACCACTCCCAAACGCCCCTCCCCTAATCACAATGTCCCATCCCCCAATGCAGATGGAGAGCCCATGCTCAACAAGAGGCCAGGCCAGCTGCCAGAAGTCCAGTTCTCAGCTTGGGAGAAGAACCACCATTCAACCACAGACCACACAGAATTAAAGACCAAAAATGAAAGAGAAACCAAGAATTAAAACACCCACCACTTGACACCTAGTCGTAAAATCAACCCAAACCCAGATGCCTGGATGCCAGGCTAAGAACACAATCAACAACAGCTATGGTGATATGTCACCACCAGAGCCCAGCTGTCCTACTACAGCAAGCTCTGAATATCCCAACACAGCCAAAGTACAAGAAAAAGACCTTAGAACCAACTTAATGGAGATGATAGAGGTCCTTAAAGAGGAAAATGAATAAACCCCTTAAAGAAATCAAGAAAAACACAAACAAAAAATGGAGGAAATGAATAAACCCCATAAAGAAAGCCAAGAAAAAACAAATAGTTGAAGGAAATGAATAAAACCACTCAAGACCTGAAAATGGAAATAGAAGCAATAAAGAAAACACAAAATGAAGGAATTCTGGAAATGGAAAATCTAGGTAAGTGAGCAGGAACTATGGATGCAACCATTAGAATACAAGAGAGGGAAGGGTGAATCTCAGGCATTCAAGATACGATAGAAGAAATAGATACTTCAGCCAAAAAAAAATTAAATCTAAAAAATTTCTGACACAAAACAGCCAGGAAATTTTGCACCCTGTAAGGAGAACAAAGCTAAATATAATGGGAATATAACAAAGAGAGAATCTCAGCTCAAATCCCAAGAAAATTTTCCTAATCTAAAGAAGGAGATGCTTATAAAGGTACAAGAAGCATACAAAAAACCAAATAAATTGAACCAGTGAAGAAAGTTCCCTCACCACATAATAATGAAAACACTAAGAATATAGAACAAATAAAAATTATTAAAGACTGCAAAGGGAAAAGACCAAGTAACATTTAAAGGCATACCTATTAGAATTACACCTGACTTCTCAGTGGAAACTATAAAAGCCAGAAAGACATGGACAGATGCACTACAGACTGTAAGAGATGATAGATGTCAGCCCATACTACTATAGCAAAACTTTCAATCAATATAGATGAAGATATGATATTTCATGATAAATTCTAATTCAAACAACATATATCCACAAATCCAGCCCTACAGAGGATAATAGAAAGAAAACTCTAACCAAAGGATGTTAACAACACCTCTAGAAACACAGGAAATAAATATCTCACTCCAGCAAGACCAAAAGAAGGGAAGCACACACACTTATACACACACCACCACCAATAGTAACAATAACAACATAACAAGAATTAAAAGTCATTGGTCATTGATATCTCTCAGTATCAATGGACTCTATTTCCTAAGAAAAACCACACAGACTAACGGAATGGAAACAAAACCAGGATCTATCCTTCTGCTGGATACAAAAGACACATCTCAATATCAAAGATAAACATTACCTCAGAGTAAAGGGTTGGAAAAAGATATTCCAAGCAAATGAACCTAAGAAGCAACCTTGAGTAGGCATTCTAATATCTAACAAAATAGACTTTAAACCAAAATTAATCAAAAGAGACTGGGAGGGGCACTTCATACTCATTAAAGGAAAAATCCACCAAGATGACATTTCAATTTTTAACATTCCAATGTTAATGTTCCAAATGCAAGGACACCCAAGTTTGTAAAGGAAACACTATTAAGTCATAAATCACACATCTATACTCACACATTGATAGTGAGAAGCTGCAATACCCCACTCTTACCAACAAATAGGTCATCCAGACAAAATCTAAACAGAGAAATAATGGAGCTAACAGACATTGTGAACCAAATGGACCTAACAGATATCTACAGAGCATTTTCACCCAAACACAAAAGAATAAACCTTGTTTTCAAAGCATCACAGAACCTTCTCCAAAGCTGATGACATACTGGGTAACAAAGCAGTTTCAACAGATACAAAAAAATATGGAATAACCCCTGCATCCTATCAGACCACCACAGATTAAAACTGGATTTCAACAGCAACAGAAATAAAAGAAAGCTTACATACTCATAGAAACTGAACAACTCTTTACTGAATGACTAATGGAAACGATGATCAGAAATAGGGAAGACTTGTAGAATTCAATTATAATGAATACACAACATACCTAAACCTATGGAACACAATGAAAGCAGCGCTAAGAGGAAAAACCATGGCACTAATACCTATATTAAAAAACTGGAGAGATCTCATACTAGGAACTTAACAACACACCTGAAAGCTCTAAAACAAAAAGAAGTGAACACACAAAAGAGGAGGAAACAACAGGAAATAATCAAACTGGGGGCTGAAATCAATAAAATAGAAACAGAGAATAATCAAAGAGTCAATGAATCAGCCAAACTTTAGACAGATCTTTTGGACCCCTGCAGAAGTGGGGAAGGAAGGATCTTAGGAGCCAGAGAGGTTGAGGATACCAGACTGTATACATGTTATGGTTGTGTAGATTGATGTTCTTGTGGGACTCCTAACAATGGGAGTGGGGGTGTCTCTGACTCTTTCACTTGCCTTTGGGACATTTTCCTCTTACTCGGTTGCCTTGGTCAGCCTTGATATGAGGGTATGTGCCTAGTCTTACTGTAACTTGTCATGTTATGTTCAGTTAATATGCCTGAGAGATTTGATCATTTTGGAAGGAAATGGAGGAAGAGTGGATCAGGGGGAGAGGGGAGAGGGAGAGATGGAGGAGAGGAGAGGAAACTGGCTGGATGAGTGTATGAGAGAAGAATAAAAAAAAAGGAAGAAGAAGGAAGGAAGGAAGAAAAAAAGGAAGAGAAAGGAAGGAGAAGAAGAAAAGGAAAAAGAAGGAAAGATCTCTGTGGAACCATTACACCCTATAGCCAGAAACAAAACACTTAGGCACATTAATTCCTACCTTCTATGGGTGAATCGTCTTTTGTGCAGTTCAATTCTGTGTAAGTTAGATCTTTTATAGCTTTTATTTCTTCAAGAAGTTGAGAGTACTTTTGATAATAAACTGTAAAACAAACAACAAACAAATAAAAACCAGAACACAAACCACTAATTTTCATGAAAGAATTGTGGTTTTCTACTTTCTCCTTACTGATACACAGATCTACTAAGTCCTGATTACCTAAGTAGACAAAGCCTGTCTACAATTCCCATCACCCCACAGTCAAAGCAGTCCTTAATCTCCTATTTGGAAACTACAGGTACTTCCAGGACTCATAGAAATATGAGTGATTTGAAAGGCAGGACAAACCCACTGTCATGACTCTTAAAGGGAGTGAACCATACCCTTCCATGTTAACATAAGATCAAAAAGCTAACACTTGGGGGAGATGAAGCAGACATAGATATTTGTATTTAAGGATGTAAACTGCCTTGTCTTTGGGAGGAAAGGGGGATAGCTAATTCTGAGTAGTGCTAGGTTATTTTAGAATGTGAAATTAAAAAGAACTCAACATGTATCTATGGAGCATTGTTTTCTTCCATAAACTCTCCTCATTACTCCTCCATGCACATGCTCACTCTCTCCCAGTTTATAGCTGAGTGGCTTCTCTCTAGAATTTCTTCACTTTCCTCCCAGAGTCTTGTCCTCCTTACCCCACCACTTTGGCTTCCTCCATTTCACTCACACCAGGTTTGAAATGGATCATCAATAATACCCCAGGATTATTAGTTAGCCATCTCGCTATTGGACTCAACCCAGTTCTTCTCCTCCCCAGCCCTTAACACATTGCTCCGTCCTGGATTTGCATCATTGTTTTTTTTTTTTTTTTTGCTATCACTTCTTGTTGTTTTTTAATAATCTCTTCTCCCTCCATCCACCCTTTAAAATATAACACTTCCTACAGTCTTGTGACGATGCTTCCTCCTCATACAAAATCTTCCTGAGTGATGCCATGTATTGCTATGGTCTTGACTGCTGCCTGTATGTGCTGGATTTTGTGCTCACTAAACACAAACATATTAGGTTAGACTCAGTATGTCCAAAACTGAAATCAACACCTACCAACTTAAACCTATAATTTATCCTAGATTGTCTACCTCTTTGAATAACTTCATAGTTGCTGGGTTTACATCATCAGAATATTAACGTCACACTATACTTCTTGGACCCCTTAATCCCTGGATTTCGATATTCATCAGCATCTACTTCCTTGGTGTTGTGTTCTTTACCATTCAAAGTCGCCTCTTCTCATGTTCTTCAGACACTTATCTCATTATCAGGTTAGAAACAGGCCCTCTCATTTCTCTTTTAGTCCTAGTGACTCTGTTTTCAGAGTCCTGCAAAAGTACTTTCTAAAATCTAAATTCACCTACATCAATTCTCCATTTGAAATGTTGCAATGGTTCTCCATGGCTGTGATGCCTTCCAAAAAATAACCACAACTTTTTAACTTCTGTATCAACACACCAAGCAATGTGATTTTGAAACTTCCCTGGTTAATAAAAGAAAAAAGATGAAATCTTCTGTGTGAGCTGCCTCCTAGACTTCCTTTGGCCAAGAGAATGTGCAAAATCAACTCTGATCTACTAATAAGTTAAATTTTTAAAAGATTTATATATTTAGTATATATACAGTGTTCTGGCTACATGTTTACCTGAAGGCCAGAAGAGGGCACCAGATCTCATTACATATGTTTGTGAGTCACCATGTGGTTTATGGGAATTGAACTTAGGCCCTCTGGAAGAGTAGCCAGTGCTCTTAACCTTTGAGCTATCTCTCCAGCCCTTGTGTTAAATATTTTGAGAGACCTGGCTCATGGTCACCCTCAATCTTGGAAGTCTGCAAGCTGCTATGTAAAAAAGCCAAGACATCTTAAGGAATTGTATAAAGGTGGGTCATACTGTTAGTCATTTTAAGCTGGATGCTCTCTCAGAAGCTGAGGTGCCTGGACTGGTAACTGACCACATACACATGCCTAAGTTCAGCTAGGACCAGAGAAGCCACTCAGTGGAGATCAGCCTAAACTGACAAACCACAGAAGTATAAGAAAAGTAAGACACTGTCTTAGCTTCTTAAATTTATGCTGTTTTATTAAGCAGAAAACCATACTTGATTAAAAAACATTTAGGAGAAAAACTGAGTTTTTCATAACGGGGCACAACACAAGCTCTGCATGCCGCTATGTCTACCTAGGGAAATGTCATTTCTTCTTTCACTTGGAACTGTGTACTTCAGCCATTCATGCTTCTGTCTCACACCTCTGTGACATTCTTGGTACACACAGTTCTAGACATAGCCTCTTCTAGGAAATCTGTGTCAGCACAAGACTTCCTGGACAATGTTGTAGACACTAGTCCATTTTTCTTCATTTTTTTTGACATAGATTTGTACATAGTCCAGGCTAGCTCCACCCTTGCTTTCCTCCTGTCTTAACATCCTGAGTAGCTAGGATAGTAGAAGTGTGCCATAGTACCTGGCCAACACTATTTTGTTACTCTCTTCTATGATTCTGGAGAACAGAGTCCATGTTATTCCTGGACTCTGCCTGACACACTGTATGACATACAGTAAATGGCTACTACTTGATTCAAGTGAATGAGTAAAACACCCTAAATACACTAGTTTGCATGCATTTTAAAATTTTCAGAAATTCTTGAATCTTTGATGAGCAGAAATCCACCCATTTGCTCAGCTGGCTTCTAGATATCACATAATCCTGGGCAGGACACAGCAATTATAAATTAGCTAAAGAACAATTCTTGGATAATTTCTTCCTAAATCCTTCTTGTCCACAAGCTCATCCCAAGATGAAGGAGCCCTATACACATACAGCTTGACTTCTCAATGCCAATGAGAAAACAGATTTGACCTCCCAGTCTAACAAAGACAACACCCCCACAGAGTTCACTCCACAAGCCCACATATGCTCATAAATGCACCTCAGTTTCTCTAATGAGATGGATTCCATTTTTCCCAAGACAATAGCTAAATCCAAGGACAGTAAAAGCCACAATGTACCCCTTGAATTATTTTTCCTGAAACAACATTTCTTCCCCATACTCTGTTAAATGCCGGTGCTACAGCAGAACCTCTCTTCACCTAAGGCAGACATCGTCTATTGATTCATCAGAGATACGTACAGATAAAAGCAACCAAGAATGCGATGGCCAACAGCAGGAAAAGTGCCATCAGTGACGTGAAGAGCAGCGAGGGCGGCCAGGCTTACTTAGATGAGGGGTGGGCTTCACTTTGGGAGCTGGAAGGAGAGCACATTCATCTCATGAGTGATAAGTTTCCCCTTGTTTCTGCTTTTCCTCCCTCCCCGTCTCACTATTCTCCATGTCACATAATTACTAATATTGTGAACATTTGAAATAATAGAAAAATAATGTCCATTGTAAAATCTGTACAAAATACATAAAAGTAAACACATTGTTGAAATAACTGGTATTAATATTTTGAGATCTGAAAAATAATATGAATATATATATTCACAAAAATGGTTTGATCAAATTTTCAGCAAGTTCTTTTTTAGTGGTGGGAGGTGTAACAGGCTAGGATCTTACTATGTAGACCAGGCTGGCCTCAAATCCTCAGTGATCCTCCTGCCTCTGCCTCCGGAGTGCTGGAATTAGACCACACTGGCCCTTGCAGCAAATTTTAAAGGATGTACATATAGTATGTTTTCTGACATGGTGACACAGCGTAAGTACTGCCATCTGCTGTGACTTTCCTTTTACACTGTCTTGTAGGTACATTTTCACGTCACCTTGTTTTCTTGGTGTTCTTTACTGTGGTTGCAGCAGGATATATTCTAATACCTTCCAGACTGTCCAAACATAAAGACTCATATACAATAAAAAGGTAAATATTTCTAATCATATTCTACTTCTTTAGCATATGGTCAGTCTGCTGGTCACTGACTCATGACTGGAAACCGTTTGCTAGATGAAGATAAAATTTGTGGAGAGCAACTGCCTACCGAGGGAGAGGCTCTGCTTTGATCTATAGTAAAAAAGAAAAAAATTCCTCCAAGATAAAAGCTCCACACACAGAAACAGTTTTCTTAAAGTTATAATATACTATCAAGTATAGAGGGGAAAAGCTCAATAGTGAAAAGTATGATTTCATTTTATGTTCATTTTTATATAACCAGTAATGCTATATACAAGATATATATAGATATAGATATATAGATAGGTGGGTAGGTAGATACAAGAATGCAGGATACAAGGTATAGTTTCTATAAATGGCAAGAGCAAAACCATGCCAAGCAAGTTTTTCTTTCCCACTAGAAAACTCTATAATCCTTAATCACTTTACAAACAATTCAATCCCCTGCGACTCCAATGAAATCCCAGACATGAACACTGAGAGGATTAGTAACCAACATCACCCAAAGTTTATTATTGACTCTTCCTTTATCCTTTCCCGTACATTAAGTCCAGAATTTTTTTACCTGTAGCAGAATCTGAGTAGGTGCCTGAGGAGTTGGATTCATTCTTGAACTTCACTTCTGCATAGGTGATTTCTGAAGCCATATCAAGAAGAGACCTGCCTCACTCAGAAAACGCACCTTGTCTCCTGCTTAAAACTCGTGGTAAGTGAGAACCAAACACAGCGATAAATTGTCATATCACACAATTATATAGAAGAAGAGGGATTTCCAGATGTGATATCCCACATGAGAATGAGAAACCACAACACGGGCCACATACAGAGATGCAACATCTTCAAACAAGAAGATAAGAATTGTAGCGTTTGAACCTACTCAGCACGATATGCAAATACTATAAAGAGGGAACTCAAAGGAGGAAGGAAAGAAATAGGAAGAGAGGAGAAGAGGAACCATGCTCTGTGAAAACTCTGTCCTAAGACACTCCGCAGCAAACATAAATTCATGCACTTCTGTATGCAAACGTGGTTTCAGATGAACCAGACAAGGTGAGCAAACACTTAAGACACGACAACATCCATTTTGACTGAACAGCCAAGTTCTGACACCACATTCTAGAGGACCTTTGGCCCCTCACCATTGTGTGGTCTCCCACTTCCCACTCAGCTGCCTCCTGCAGTGGGTAGGCAAAGCTCACATCCTGGTCCTTCTGAAGCTGCTCCTCTGAGCTTCTCTGCTTCCCACTGTCTTCATAACTCACTCATGGGCACTCTCCACTCACTGGGCCACTGACCACATCCTGACACAGCTCTGGTTAGCAGCTGTGGGAGGAGGCTGTCTCTCTCCTCATGCCTCTCTTCCCTTGATCCCTGCACTGCTCAGCACCAGCCTTGTGAATTCAGCATTGTTGGGAACAGTTGGGAGAATTAATGGATCACAATATACCAGAGGGGAACTTAAGCTAGTTATTAAAAATGGGATCATTTGAGTTCCTTCCCCAGACGTCTTCCAGCTCATAGCCACGTGCTCAGACTCCAGCTCTTCCAAACACTTCCCTTCTTGAAATCTTCTCTTGCACCTACAAATAACAAACAGCACATGGATGAACACCACAAACACACATATACAAACACACACACACACACACACACACACACACACACACACACACACACGAGTTTGTGCTTTTAGGTTTTCTCTCCAGTTTGTACCCAAACATATTTAAATCCATGAGTGGTCACTATTAGCTCCATTTTAGTGTAATGTTGCAGCAGGTTTCCTTTTATTTCCTAAATTTCAGCATTTCTAACCTATATCTGTGACTGGAAAAAAAAAACTATGTTCATTATCTCTATTGTAGGCTCTCAAGTGACAATCTCTTGATGCTGCCCATCACCCTCCCTCATCCTCCACTAAGCTGCCTGTCTCTCCAGGATGGGCTCCAGCCCTCAGGTCAAACCTGTGTCCCCTGAACTGATAACTTCCTCCCTTTAGCTGGATGTTCCCTCTCACACCAGACACCTTGCTGAAGTTCTCACATCATGAGGGAGGAAGCCTCTTCACCAGGCTTGTGCACTGACTCCTGGTGCTAATCCTTGAGGAGTCTCCACTTACCCCAGGGGCCTTGGCAATCCAACGTCAAACCAAGGTCACCTCCATTTGCAGAGCCCTCATCTCCCTGGAAGGTACCAAGTGGCCACACAGAGCTATCCAACCAGGTAGACAGCATCCTTACCTTGCCAGTCTCTGAATCCCATACCAGCTCTGCCTTCTGCACAGATACTCTCCTAGGCCTATTTGACCACTACACCCAATGCCAGGACATCCACAACCAGGCAAGGATGCTCTCCTTACCGTACTAGACACTAAGGTCCCATGATGACATCCACCATAGAGACACTCTTTACCTATGTCTGGTCTGCCCTCTGCAAGGAAGATCCTTTCAATCTTCTGTGTCTCTGAATCCAACCCAGTATAGAGCCAACACTGTGCAGGGGTGCCCTCCTCACCCTCTATGGTACCCTCTTCATTATGCTTCATGCCCTCTTCACCATACATGATGCTCACCTCACCATGCATGGGTGCCCTCCTCACACTTCCAAATGCCCAGTTCCTCCATCAGGACCGTCTCCTCTCCTATTTGTAGTTCAGAATCCCCACAGAAAATGACCCAATGAGTTCATACTCTCCTCACCATGCTGGAGCACAGACTCCCTACAAGTGACCATTCCATAGCATAGCTTCCCCCTCACCTCTCAGGCTCTGAGGTCTCACACCAGACTGCTGCTTCGAGACTCTCTCCTGAATCCAGACACTTTCTCACCAGCATGCTGACATTCCCCTCACTGCTTGGGCTCCAGTTCTGCTGTCAGGCCAGCCCTCAGCACGGTCACCCAGACCCAGGTCCAGACCATTGCTGCCCCACACCTGACCCTTCCACAGACACCTGCCTTGCCCTCCCTACACCATTCTTTATTTGTAAGTTACTAAGTAACTGAGGTGCTGCAAGGAAAGAAACCACATATGATAAATATAAAGTCCTATGTGATTATTAAACCTGTCAAGTATTTACATGGTAATAAATATGCCTACACACCACTTCACTCCAGTCACAGATGCTCAGGGATTTTACCCTCTAGGCAAAAATATATTTCTAAGTTATCATATTTCACATATACTAGAATAAGTCACAGACAATACCAATATTCAGATGGCTTACAATAAAAATATTCGTCCTTTATGTATGTTCTTAGGGTCTGGCTATGGTCACAGAAATTCTGTTCAGCTTCTTTCCACATTTATCATTTTGGAGACAGATCATAGAGAATAACAGCCTCTTGTAAGCCGAACCTGTAGTAGACTCCCACATTTAGCAAATCAGATTCATTTTCATCTATTGGCCAATGAAAATCACCTGAACAAATCTGACAATTGGGGTTGAAACCATACTTTATGTATTGCTGAACAGTGGTGGTGCAGGCTTTAATTCCAGCACCTGGGAGGCAGAGGCAGCCAGATCTCTGTGAGTTCTAGAACAGCTTGGTCTATAGCACTAGTTCCAGGACAACCAAGGCTGTTACACAGTGAAACCCTGTCTTTAAAAACAAACAAAAATCTTGAGTAAATTACACTTTGTGAACACTGTAACTGAGAAAGATCACACACACACACACACACACACACACACACACACACGCATGCATGAACAAAAAACACACACACACACACACACATTTATGAAAACACTTGAGGGACTACAGAAATGTCTCAGTGTTTAAGAGTGAGTACTGCTTCTCACAGAAGACTGGAGTTCAGTTCCAGCACCCACAACCTGTGACTACACCACATCTAACTCTGGCTCCAGGATCTGACACCCTCTTCTGCCTCTGTAGACACTGCACTCACATACACCAACCCACACACAGGCCTGTGCATATATACATATTTTAATTAAAAATAAAATCATAAACACACACCCTTTAGCATGACTCCCTGGAGATGCTCACATTCACATCATTAGATTTGCTTCATTCTTTCTGGAGCTCCTTTCTGTTTCTAATAAAATTCTGTTCAGCCAGGTGTTATCTCTCCCCCCCTGAAACTCTGCTTTAGGACACTATGCTGCCACACGTCCCAATTATGCCTGACTGGAGACCTCTAAAAAGGACTCCACAGGCAGCTGGTACTGATGTGTGGTATGAATCGTGTCCCCACAGTGCCCATTGCTGATGGATTGACCTGAGAATCTTGTTGGAAATGCTGACTCTAGGCACATGTAGTACTACATTCCAAGAATGAATGCTGTTTTGTACACTCTAACTTGGTGTAATTCAGTTCTCTTATAATTGCTTTTTCTTCAAGAAACTGAGAATATATATTAAACAAAGTTGTAAAACAGAATAAAAAAACACAGTTTCCTACTAGTAATAAGACTCATTTTTTTTTCATTTTTACTTTCTTCTATCCTTTGTAGAAACCAAATCTATAAATGACCAATTATCTGAACAGTTAGAGCCTGGCTGAGAAAGACTCCCTATTACCATAGACTGGGTGTGGGGGCTGTAGCCCTAGAACATGGGAATTAGAATGAGGAAGAATAAAAGTTTCCAGGCGTCCTTAACTATACAAGTCAATGTAGCTGGTTTGTTAGTTAGCTCATGGCTAGCCTGAGCTACATGAGAACCTACCACAAAAAATCACCACCTTCAGTCATTATTTCCCTGCTCCTGGTGATTTATGACCACAACTATCTTCAGGAAGAGCTGGAAAAACAAGACAGATCCATGACCCTGGGGACTCTTCAACATTTCATGGAGGACACACTGAAGACTACATCTAAGGTGGTAAGTTCTATTAAGTATGTGTACAGTTCAGGAAAGGTGACAGAGAAATGAGCTAATTCAGAGCAGTTCCAGGTTACCTGAGCACAGAAGTTAAAAAAAAAAGTTATAAAAGAGCTGACACTGATCAAAAAGACTGTTTTCATCCTCTTCTTTCCTTTATATCTCTCCACCCCAGCTAGCTCAGACTTCAGTGTCCTCACACTTTCATGGAGTCCCTAACTTAAATCTAACTCACCTTTCCTCTAGAAATTGAGTTTTCTTTCTTCCCTTCCTCATCTCCCACTTGTCCCTGGAGTCACTGGATTCTGGCTTTCCCTTCTGCTCATTTACCAAACCGTGTTAGAAATGGACCATCAGCAGCTCCTCCTGTCCACTGATCTGTCCTCTGTGATGAGACTTCCCACATTACAAAAGCCTGCTGGTTCTCTTCTTCCTAGCTGTTAGGAAACAGTGGCTCCCTCACTTTTACCTGGTCCTGCTGGCTGCTGTTTCCTGTGTTCTCTCCTTCATGTTTCCTTCCACACCCACCTCTCATAAAATGGAACATTGCACCCAGTTCCATCTGAATTCCTCTTTCTCCTCCAATTCCTCTTCCTTAGTGATATTGTATTTTCCTGGGTTGTTGGGGGATGGGAGTGTTCCTTTTGTTTTTTAGTCTGGTTTTGTTATCTGCTACAAAGGTCTTCTAAAATGTGTACCTCTATCCTAAAACATGTGAGTATGCATCCAAGTAAATTTGTGCATCTGAGATTTAGGTGAACATAAACAAAACTATAATCTTCATATTCCAAACCAAACCTGCTACTCATCTTCTTCCTCTTCAAATATCTTCATAACTGATAACCTTATGAAATCAGAATATTAAAGTCATACCTCACTCCTCTGTGTCTCCTATTCTCAGCTATCAATATTGATCAAAACGTCACCTCCTTTTGTCCAAGTTATCTCCTCTCCTGTGCATCACTAGCATGGTCCTTGGATCAAACCCCTAGTGCTGCTCAGATGGATTCTGTAGCTTCCTAATTTCTGCTTCCCTTCATTTTCACACCTCTGTAAGAGCACACTTGTCTAAGTTTTAATTTTATCACGTCCTGCTTCAGATTCATCAGGGGATCTCCAAGACTGTTGCACACTGAAAAACTGGACACACTTCTCAACGTTCCCTATATGAATGTTCATTTAGACAATGCCTTTGCAGTTCCCTACTCAAGAGACTGGTCTATGTCTATATCATCTCATCTGAGCTGCTTTCAAGAGTTCTTTGGCCACTAAAATACACAAAGGCAAATGTGTGTGCACTCCATATTGGGCTTGGCTTACTGCCTCCATCTGTCTTGCAAGTTTGAAGTTGCCAAGGGAAACTGGGTTGTCTGTTACTGATACAGACTCTATGACAATGAGTAAGTTCACCTAGGACCATGGGAATCTCCCAATCGAAACCAGTCTTGGTGAAGCCACCAAGCAAGAACTAATTAAATCGTTCAATTAACCTACTAAGTTTTAAGTCGGCTAATGGTTCAGCCACTACTAAATAAAATAACAATAAGAGGGGATGCACGTGTAATATGGTATGCACTATTTTGTGATCTGAGTCCACTTTTTGTCTGTCCCTACAGTTTCATGCATAGTTCTCCATGTAGCACTATGCATGGCAGTAATGTGCACTTATATTTGCCCATATTTCCCATCCACCCACATGTCTACTTTTGCGGGCACACACAGGTCTAGGTGTCATCTGCTCCAAGCTTTTCTTAGCCCTGTGTGCATACTCCTTACTTCTCACCTGCACAGCATTTCCCATGCAGTTTGATAAGCACTGGTTCACTTGACTGTTCTCTAATTTCCTGAGATAGGGACTGTAGATCTTTTGGACTCTTTGTCATGCAGCTCAATATATACTAAATTGTTATTACTAAATATTTAATGAATGAATAGAATATCTACATAAAATATACTGTTTATACTTTTCAATTTTTTGATAAATTTTAAGGCCAATTTACAGAGAAATTGACTGTTTTCTAAATTAGCGTTCAGGTTTCACATGATCTGGAACAAAAATAAATGATTAAAAAGGAACTCCACAGGAAGACTGTCCCTAGAATATCTCTGTCCATATCTTCTCATTCCAAAATATAGATGTCTATGCATCCAAATACTGCTGATGAGGAAATACAGGTTTGTCCTCATTACTGGAGCCTAACATAGAAGCCCCAGAATTTTACTCTGTGACACCAACAAACCCACACTTACTTCTCTTGTGAGAATGAATGAGTTTTACAGAAGAGTTATTCTGAAACAGAGAAAAATCCCCAATGTCATCTATTGTAAAATGAATCTTAAAATATCTTATTAATTAAAAAAAAAACCTGGAGCCAGATATTTGTGTGAAAACTGAAAGATCAGAGAAACAGAACAAGCCATCCATGTTCTTACCTCTATGATATCCTCAGCCTCATGAGACAAACTTCCTGTTTACTCACACCTTATATAACTTTTTGTGCCATGCCATCTTCCTTCTTCCTAGTGCTGGGATTAAAGGCGTGTGTCATCATACCTGGCTCTGTTCCCAGTGTGGTCTTGAACTCACAGAGATCTGCATGGATCTGCCTGAGGAATGCTAGATTAAAAGTGAGTGCTACCACTGCCTGACCTCTATGTTTAATATAGTGGCTGGCTTTGTCCTCTGATCCCTTGGCAAGCTTTATTGGGGTACACAATATATCACCACAATCTATTTCTCCAGAGTTCTGTCTCAGGTTTCTGTCTAATGGGTCTGTTTCCTTCCCTGTGTTTACTTGTCCCACTATGATTCTTACCTATCAGAGCAATGGAGAATAAGATTGTCAACAGCAGGAAATAGATTGTGAATGAGGTGAGGTGGACCTTGGAGAATCTATGACAACTTTCATGACTCATGATCTTCTTTAGAAGAGCTGAAAGACAAATCAAATTCATGTCTTCAGCTCTGTTCCTATTTCTTTTTCTTTCTCCTAATTCTTCTCTTTTTGTGCATGATAAACACTAATAACATGATGTTTGAAATAATAGCAAATAATCATGTTAATTATAGAAACATTACAATATGTACAAAATCCTCATTCCTGATGTTTAGAAGTACTCATTGTCCTCAGGGAACCCCACAGATGAGGTAGAAAGAGTGTAAGCACCTGAAGGGATGGGGACACCAGGAGATCAAGGCCCTCTGAATCAACAGAGCCAGGGACAGAGAAGTCACAAGAACTGAAGCAGCAAGCACAGGGACAGCACAGGTCTGCACCAGGTCCTCTGCTTGGCTATTATAGCTTTCAGCTTAGTGTTAGTATGGCACTCCTGAATGTGAGAATGGGTGTGGTCCTTTGACTCTTCTTCCTGCTCTTGGGGATTCTTTCCTCCTTTTGGGTTGCATTGTCCACCTTCAATGTGATGATTTTTGTTTTATCTTATTATATTTTATTTTGTCATACTTGGTTGTTATCTCTTAGATGTCTGTTCGTTTTCTAATGAGACAGAAAGGGAATGGATCTTGGAGGCAGGGTTAGTGGGAGGAACTGGGAGTAGTAGAAAGAGGAGAAACTATAATCAGGATATATTGTATAAGAAAAGAATCTACTTTCAATAAAAGAAAAAATGTCAAAAATATTTATGATAAAATAAATAAATAAGAAAAATTGTTGTTGGCCACCCAGCTCAAGTGGGTGCAAGCCATTCGAAGGGCAGCCTAGGTCCTCAAGACCCGGTCTGGTGGGAAGATAACCACTGGCCCATCCATCTTCTTATGGCACTAGGCAGGTGGGTCCCATTATGATGAGCAAGTATGTGGTGGAGAAATGAGAGTGAAAAAGAAGCAGAGTGACTCAAGTGCTGTGGAATAAGTGAACTCGAGGAGGAGTAGGCTGAGATGGGAGGCCTTTTTGCTACCTGGGCCATGGTATTTACAGGACGGGCTGCTGCTTAGAGACATTTCTGGGTTATAGACCTAACATGGCCAGAGTCTATATGGCCATCTATGGCCTATGTTGCCACCAAAATCCACAAGGATGCCTAGTGTCTGGAACTGCCATCAGTGGCCATGTAGGGGTTCAAGAGTCATGTAGCCACCAGAGTCACACCGATCTTGGTGGCTAATGTTGCCACCTGGGGCCAAGGTGTTGACCAGGCCTGGGCTGCTTCTGAGAGCCCTGTCTGGGTTTGTGGCCCTACAATAGCTATGGTCTGAGTCATTGCCTGTGGCTTCTGTTGCAACTGAGGACCATGTGATTGTGTGGAGTCTGTTCGGCCACCTGGGATCATGTTGGTGCCCAGGGCCATGCTGCATCCAGGGCCATACCAGGTCTAAGTGTCACATATTGCTATATTGTGCCATGGTTGACATGCGGGCCAGGGCTGCATGTCTAGGTTCATAACCCTACTGTAGTCAGAGTCTGTGTTGATATCTGTGGTTCCTTTTTCTGTGAGAGCCATGTGGATTCCTGGGTTTTGAACCCTCACCTGGTGCTGTGTTTGAGTCCAAGGGCTGTACTACTACTGAGGCCATGCACATGTGGGTGGCCTGTACCACTACCTGGGACCATGGTGACATCCAGACCTGGGGTGCTGCAGAAGACCATGTCTGGGTTGCAACACAGGGGCAACACAGAAGCTTTGGATCTGGAATGCAACCTGTGGCCTTGTTGGAGTCTGGAGGCCATGCTGCATCCAAGGCCATAAATTCAAGTGGCAAAAACTGCTATCTGGTGCCATGGTGACATCAATGAGGTTGGGCCATGTCTGGGTCTGTGACCTTACTACAGCCACAGTCTGTGTTGATGTCTGTAGCTCCTGTTGCCACAAGGGCAATGCAGATTCCCGGGGTCTGGGCTGCCAGCTGAAGCAGTGTTTGTGTCTGAGGGCCATGTTGCCACCAGGGTCATGCCAGACTGGTAGCCTGCATTGCCAGATGGGGCCATGGTGACATCCAGACCTGGGCTGCTACCAAGGACCATGTCTGGATACATGGTCCCACTGCAGCCAAAGTCTGTGTTCCCACCAAAGGTTACAAAGAAGCCTGGTGTAGGGCCATAATAATCTGTGGTCTTGTTGATGTCTGGGGCCATGTCCCACCAGAGCCATCCTGATCTGAGTGGCCTCTGCTTCCAGCCAGCCAGGATGTCGTCCAAAAGTCCAAGCTGCTGCCAAGGCCATGTCTGGGTCCCTGGTCCTGCTGCAGCTGGGGTCTGTGTTGATGTCTATGACCCAGGGAGCCATGGGAATCATGTGTGATGGAATCAGAGGGCCATGCTGAGCCAGCCCTGCCCTTTGCTGGCCTTAGATAGCTGGCCCTAGCCCACACTGGATGCTGCAGCAAGAGAGTCTGGCCCCAGCCCTCATGGGAGAGCTGGCCCCCTACACTTGGGATAGCTAGCCTCGCCCCTCACTGTAAATGGAAGTAGAGCTTTCTGTCCTGTAGGATCAATTATCCCAGGCAATCACTTCCCAAATTACCACTCAGAGGCTTATATTAATTATAAATGCTTGGCCAATGTCTCAGGTTTGTTACTAGCTAGCTCTTGCATTTAAATTAACCCATATATCTTATCTATACTTTGCCACATGGTTCATGGCTCTTACCTCATTTTCTACAAGTCTTGCTTCCTTGGCAGCTGGCTAGTGTCTTCCTGGACTCTGCCCTCCTTCTCCTGGTATCTCTGTTTGCTTTCCTACCCAGACTTACTCTTCCTGACTATAGGCCAAACCAGCTTTTATTATCAACCAATGAGATCAACACATATTCATAGCATACAGGATATCCCACAGCACCTCACCATGGGTTGGGAAGAGCTGACCCTGATGGCATGGGTATAGGGGAGCTGGCCCCACCCCTCACCTGAGGCGGGTGGCCCCAGTGGCCTGGAATGGCCCCAGCTCAACTACCACTCAGGCCCACAGCTGGGTCTGGGGTTGACTCACCCTAACATCTACTCCATCTAGGACTGCTGGAGCTTGTGAAGGTACTGGTTCTGTGGAACAATAACTGCAGGATGTCCATGACACAGGGCATGCTCGAGATATCCAAAAGGAGTTTGGGTGAGGATCAAGTGATGATAGCATACCTGAAACCAGAGGCCTTGACCAGACAAGTGACTCATTGCAATGAACATTTGCAAGTAAAACTGATTGGACAAAAGGGTACACTGTGTGACACATTGAGGCTCCCAGTGGCACCAGGACGAATGAAGAGGTGTTGGGGAGGCAGGAAAGATGAAGGAGAGAAGAGTTTTTTGTTTTGTATTATTTTGTTTGGTTCTTTGTGGGGTTTTGTTAGTTTTTTTTCTTTTTATTTGTTTGCTAGATTGGTTTGATTTTATTTTTCACAATTTTCATTTGGGGGGCTGCTATACAGGGGAGCAGAGGATATCGAGGGTGTGGGAGGTGACCAGAACTGGGTACATGATGTGAAATTCCTGAAGAATAAGTAAAAAAATTATGTTAAATATAAAAAAGATAATAGTTGTCAGTATTTTGATATGAATCTTTCCAACAAGTTAAAGCTTTTACTTTTTACACAACGGTACATCATAAATACTATTTCTGACTATCATTTTATTTTAATTTTTCCTCATGAATTTTTTCTTTAATAAATTTTTTATTTTGATTTTTAGAGAGGGTCTTTGTATGTTCCCCAGGCAGACCTTTAATGAATTATGTAATACAAGCTGGCCTCAATCTCACAGAAAACCCAGTCTCAGCTTTCTGAGTTTTGTGACTACAGGTTTATGCCAGCACATCAGGTTGAACATTATTCTATATCATCATGTCTTCTTTATAAAGTCACATATTATACTACAGTCACCACGTTTTCAGTCACTACTTCTAAATGAGTTACAATACTTCCCAACCATGGGTGACATCCTGGGTTCTGTTCCCATCATAGGAGGGAGAGAGTGAAAGAAACTACTTAACCCCTAGATGCCAGCAGATTGTTGACATGTCACCAGATAGAGGGGGAAATCAGTATGCTGTGGTTTAACCTTGAAACAATTTATTACACATTTATATGTATATTTATAGGTAGAAAAGATACAATAACATGGGTTGTGGTATTTTCTCTAGATGGTAAAATATAACACCTTCTCTTCTCCATCGTACAATCCCACAACATATCACATCTGTCTACAGGCAACACACTTGATTGAGACTCCAGTGACCCAGAGGCATGGCCAGCAACTAATATCATCTTTGTCCTTTACATCATCACTCACTAGGAGCAGCAGAAAATGCTGTCTTATCTGGAAGAGAGTCAGCATTCTTGTCTGAGGAATCAAATTTATTCATGAGGTTCTTGTTAATACAAATGTTTTCTGAAAACGTGTTGAGAAGAAATTTTCCCCTGCCCACAGAAGATTTGTGCCATCCATTCTTTAAAATAGGTCCTAAGAACATGGCCCACAGAGCCAGGTAAGCAGGACTCACAGGGCTCACAGAGACTCAAGCTGCTATCATAGAACCTGCATGGGTCTGTGCTAGGTCCTCAACATACAAGCTTGGGTTGTTTAGCTTGGTGTTGTTGTGGGACTCCCAACAGAGGGCATCGGGTGTCTCTGTCTCTTTTATCTGCTCTTAGGACACTTTTCCTCCTAGTAGGTTGCCTCATGGAGCTCCAATATGAGGATTTGTACTAGACTTATTGTATCTGTTATGCTGAGTTCAATTGATATCCCTGATAGGCTTGCTCTTTTCTGACAGGAAAAAGAGGAACAATGGATCTGGGGGGAGAGGGACATAGCAGGATACCTAGGAGGAGTGGAGGGAGGGGAAGCTATGGTCAGGATATATTGTATTAGAAAAGAATTTTTTTTAAAAAAAAAAGAACTAAAATACACAATATGAAAAAAAATTATCTAAACAAGAAACAGCAAATTGTCTTGCTATCAGCTAGGTGATCAGAAGCACTTCACAGAGAGCTGGCCTGAGTATGCAGTGTGAGGTCCAGTTCCCTGACACACATTATTTTCAGACACAGAGCCTGGAAAATTGGACTGTGACCTAATGTGGACTAAATAAACAGGATTTTTCCCTTGTCTGCAATACCTGTTGAACTAATTGTAATAAATCATGAATGGAGGTACTGATGAAGTGAACCATGGTTGAACTAATTGTAATAAACCTTGAATGGAAGTCCTGATAAAGTGAACCATGTAGCTGGAGTTTTCTCTCTGAGCCCCGCTGAGCCCCGGCAGTCCAACAGCCCACTTCTAAAATAAACACACAGAGGCTTATATTATTTATAGACTGTATGTCCATGGCAGGCTTCTTGCTAACTGTTCTTATATCTTAAATTAATCATTTCTATAAATCTAAACCTTGCCACGTGGCTCGTGGCTTACTGGCATCTTCACATGCTGCTTGTCATGGTGGCAGCTGGCAGTGTCTCCCTTCTCTCAGCCTTCCAATTTCCAGAATTCTCCTCTCTCCTTGTCCCACCTATACTTCCTGCCTGGCCACTGGCCAATCAGTGTTTTATTTATACAGAACAATATCCACAGCAGAATCATGGTATTTCTAGCTACTGCACTTCCCAGACTGTGTACTGTGAATCAGAATATAAGGTGGAGGACAACATTGTAAAGGATGTAAATCATGAGTAATTCCATCTGATGTACAGAAGCACCTGGGTGAATGAAAACTAGTGAGACATCTCTAGAAACCAGGGCACCCTGCCATCTTTTGTGTGTCTACTAATACTTCTTGTGTAAAGGGTATTGTCTGAAGCCTAGTGCTTTCAGGAAATAAAATAGTGTGCTTTGGGTTTGGAGAGATGGCTCAGAGATTAAGAACACTAACTGTTCTTCCAGAGGTCCTGAGTTCAAGTCCCAGCAAACATATGGTGGCTCACAACCATCTGTAATGAGATCTAGTGCCCTCTTCTGGCGTGTAGGCAGAACAATGTACACATAAATAAATAAATGCATCTTTTTAAAAATTGCATGTTTTGATGCAAAATCAACAACTTTACTGGAAGGAGTGGGAAAGAGGAACTAGGCCATTAGAGAAGTCTGCCCTAAAACCTGAGCTCTCTGCATTCTGTGCAAGCATAAAAATCCATATGCAAATGTGGTTTTGGACAAACTAGATCACAAGAGCAAACACTGAGTCACTGTAGGTACCACATCATTTTTAACTGAATGCACAGGCAAGTTCTGAGACCAATTTCTAGAATACCATTGGCTCTTCACCATTGTGTGGGCTCCCACCTCTCTCTCAGCTGTCTCCAGCAGGGGGAAGGCAAACCTCACATCCTGGTCCTTCTGAAGCTGCTCCTCTGAACTCTCAGCTTCCCACTGTCTTCATAACTCATTCATGGGCACTCTCCACTCCCTGGGCCACTGACCACATCCTGACACAGCTGTGGTTAGCAGCTGTGGGAGGAGGCTGTCTCTCTCCTCATGCCTCTCTTCCCTTGATCCCTGCACTGTTCAGCTGGAGCCTTGTGGGTTCGCAGCACTGTTGGGAACAGTTGGGACAATTAATGGAGCACAATATAGCAGAGGAAAACTAGTTACTAAAAATGGAATCATATGAGTTCCACCTGCAAATATCTTCCAGCTCACACCTACATGCTCAACCTTCAGCTCTTCCAAACACTTCCCTTCTTGAAATCTCCTATAGCTACTCCCATGTTCATACACATAATAAGAAAAAACACATGCATGAACACACACAAAAACACCCCCCCAAACACACCCCACACACCCATGCCTGATCTACCCTATGCAAGAAAGCTCCTTTCAACATTATGAGCCCCTGAATGCCAGCCCACTATGAAGCCAATGATATGCACAGGTGCTTCCTCACTCTACACAGGTGCTCTCCTCACCCTTCTGAATACCAAGTTCCTCCATCAGGACCCTCTCCTCCTATTTGCAGTTCTGACTCTCCACAGGGCCCCACACCTGACCCTTCCACAGACACCTGCCTTGCCCTCCCTACACCATTCTTTATTCAGGAGGTTACTAAGTAACTGAGGTGCTTCAAGGAAGAAAACCAATATGACAGAATATGAAGTCCTGTATGATTATTGAACCTATTGAGTATTTCCATAGTGATAAATATGCCTACACACTACTTCACTCCAATCACAGATCCTCAGGGGTTTTACCCTTTCAGCAAAATATATTTTTAAAGTTATCATATCTCACATACACTTCAATAAGTCATGCACAATACTCAAGTGGCTTGTAACAACAAATATTTTTCTTTTGCGTATATCCTAAGTGTGTCCTAAGTCCTAAGTGACCTATGGTCATTGTAATTCTGTTCAGTTTCTTACCAAATTTATCATTTAGGAGCCAGGATGATAGAGAATAGCAACTTCTTGTACATTGAATGTGTAGTAGCCTCTAGTAATTAGAGAATCAGATTCATTCTCATTCTATGGGCCAGTGAAAGTCACATGGACAAACCAGCCGATTGGGGTTGAAAACATACTCTATATAAGGAAGATTGGTCAAAGGCATTGGAACAGTCCTTTAACAGAGCAGTATGAAAGTGCTGGGAACCAGCATAGCATCTACACCTAATCCTTTTCCTGTTGACTCTGGAGATGTGCATTATTGGGTTTCAAAAAGGGAAATTAGTCCCATCAGCAGAAAAGAGGTACCACTGCAACACAAGCATGGAATACTAAAACTTGTTGGAGAGATGGCTCAAGGATCATGAGTACTGGCTGATCTTCCAAAAGTCCTGAGTTCAAATCTCAGCAACCACATGGTGGCTCAAAACATGTATAGTGGGATCTGATGCAATCTTCTGGCATAATGTCATACATGCAGATAGAATACTCAGGTACATAAAATAAATAAAATACTCAAAGTTGTGCTTTACTGAAATCTGATATTGAAAGTAAACTAGTGTAATACAGGGGTAGTATTGGGTGTCTGTCATGTACACCATGGGGTCTGTCATAAAGCAGTGTGGGAGTGCCTGGAACAGTGATAGTGCACATTCTCCTGTTCACCAACATCTGGGGTCATATCATTTTACACCTGACCTGTCGAAGAAAGAATTTGTCTAGCCTATTACCAATTTCATGGGAGGTTACCTCTCTAATTGTTTGGAACTACTGGAGCTATTTGGAAGTCTGTTTTATAATGGCAGGCCATGAAGCTTTATGCTGCTCAGTTTTTTTAATAGTTCATGCTAACAAGACAATTCATATAGGGAGCTCATCATTTCAGAAACACTGACATTGTGATTAAAGAGTTTAACCTTTGAGCCATGAGAATCTCACCCTGGCAGGGAAGTGATGCTGAAGACTGAGTTCACTCTTTTATCAACCAAACATCACACCTATATAATGAACCCTGGTAAAACTCTGAATACGAAAGCTCAGATGAGTGCCCCCTGATTGGCTTATCTGTATACTGCCACTCATTAACATTCTAGGAAGGAGATGCACTCATGGGATCAATGGAAGTTTCCTTTAGGGGACGCTCCCTGACTTCACCTAGTATGTCTCTCCCTTTAGTTCTGCTTTGTAGCTTTCTACATAAAACTATAATCCTAGTAGAACAGAATCGTTAGAATGTGATGGTGCACATTCTCCTGTTCACCAACATCTGGGGTCATATCATTTTATACCTGACCTGTCGAAGAAAGAATTTGTCTAAACTTTTACCCATTTCATGGGAGGTTACCTCTCTAATTGTTTGGAACTATTGGAGCTATTTATGAACTAGAAGCTCATAAATCTGCAGGTATCATGGGACCCTGGAACTCTTCAGACAGATGACTTGAAGTAATGGCATCCTTGAGAACTCCTGAACTTGAAGCTTGAGTCTGAAATAAGGACAGTCTTGTGGAGGCAAGTCCTGAACTTGTAGAATAATTTAATTAGTAAATGAAATGTTTTTGGCTATGGCTTACCAGAACAGCCATAAGAAACATTTTGCGAATGGCTGAGGAAATACAGGCAAGATCACACATCATATGAAAAAAGAATTATTACATTTTCTAAGAGTGATAGTGGTATTGTTTTGTTGTGCAATGACAATTTCAGATGATATATACTAAAATATTGCCTGAAGGGTTATGTATCAAACTAGCTCTCAAGTGCCCTATCAAATAACATATGCATATGTATACATACTTACATACGTGCACACACACACGTGCACACACACACGTGTGTGTGTGTGTGTGTGTGTGTGTGTGTATAATTATCAAAATGTCAACAATCATTGCTATAAATGGTAGTTATATGAGTATTGATGATACCAGCCAGTCAACTTCTGTTTTAAAATAGTCATGATAAGAAGTTGAAAGGGCCTCCAAAGTGTTAAGCACCATGCAGGCTCCATGGGACATGTGGCTCTCCTCAATGTCCATCCACAGGGCAGAGGCTGTCCCTAATGCGGCAGGCACAGGGTGGGACAACAAGAACAACAGGCGGTGCCAGTACAAGGTTGGCTGTCATCTTCTTAGACTTGCTCTTGAGGAAGGTCACCCAGTCCAGGATCAGCCACCATGAGAGGCCCACATCAGCCTCACAGCACCCACAGCACCTGACACACTAGCCATGGGGACCAAGATCCTGAATGGTTCCTAGTAGTGCAGGTATTGGATACATGAGAAAATGCTGATGGAAGAGCACAACTGCCAGAGAAAGTGTGAGTAAGCACTGAGGATCAAAGTGACGATAGGTAACAATGTCACCCTGTCTGTCTGAATTTGCTAAAGAAGATCTTAAATGTTCTAAACACCAATACACACACACAAAACAGACAACTATGTTAGGTAATAGAGGGTGCTGTTAACCTGGTTGTGGTAGCCATTGCCCAATGCATTTCCATATCAAGTCAAGACAGTGTAATGTAAATATATATGATTTATTTGTCAATTATAAATCAATAAATCCAAAAACAGAGGAACAAAGAGAGAGACAGATGTCTAGAGGGTCCACACCATACAATTCTGTCATCAAATAAAGACTTTACGAATCTAAGAAAGGACAGAGACAGTGCAGTGCTTCCACATATGCACAAAGGGATCTGTAGAGTCTCTGGTATATGGGTAATTCTCACTATATAAAGAGTAATGGATGAATAAATAAGTATATATGTGGACCAGTAATATCACATGTAAAACTTTTGGCTGCCTACCTAAATTTCTATGGACATCTCTTCCAAAAGAAGGTCTTTTCAAGTGTCTGTATAATGGTGGATAAAAAGGCAATCCCATGTCCATGGAGAATGCTTGATTCATAAGTAAATTTTCTTCATCTGACAAACTGAATTCTGTTCATCACTTCAAGGGATGTCATTCCAGCCCCAACCAGAATATCGATGATTTATCATAGCACATTGTTCGTTGTCACTGCTGGGCTCACCTGGGTGCCAGAACCTGGAAGGGAGGAAAGAGCATCAGGGTATTTTTTCCACAGTGATGCTGGGAAAGAGAAAACAAGAGTACGAAAGCCTGCGGATGTGGTGGGAATTTGTGGAAAGCAGATTCAGGTGTGTACAAATCAACTGTTCTCCACCACCCATGTCTGATGTGTCCCTGGAAAACAAGGCCACCACACTCAATATTCTCTTAGCTTGATACTCAACTGTTCTCCCAGAACACAGCCCAGGGGCTACTTCATTCTACTTCATCCCTAGGTCTTGGCACCCAGGGACTGTCATTTCATGTGCTTATTTATATGTTTAAAAAGTCTCTCATTCTCATGCTGTAATAAATTTTTTTTCCATTTTACAACAGTCTTACTTTAGAGACTGGAGAAATACTTAAAAGAGCGAGACAATTTACTTATTTCTGTCATCTAAGACAAGTAATTACTACCCTGGATTTCTACTTTTCTTCTCTGAAAACTAAGAATGAGAATAACATTACTACCTATTTCTCACAACAGAAATCAGGATAGAATATGGGAACATACTAAGGTATTAGAGTTTTTAAATAATTACATAAATATGACACATAAAAATATGAGATTGAGGGCTTTTGATTTAAGAGAAATAATCAGTTATGATCTTGACATTAATTTTTATTATAGATATAAATGAAATCTGGACAGATGGCTCAGACATAAGAGTGCTCACTGCTTTTCCAGAACACATGACATCTCTGTTCCCAGCACCCACATTGACGCAGTCATGCCAACTGTGACCTTAGCTGCAGAGAATCCAACACCCACTTACAGGCTCCATGGGCACCCACTGCACATGGCACACAGAGAGACATAGATATATACACCAATAAAAATAAAATAAATCCCATTGTTAAATATATAGAGGAGAGACTGAAAATGTAATAAAACTTATCATGGTGTAGCGCCTTTGTTGGGTGCCCTGGGTACTCATCATCCTACACTCTTCAAACT
>NC_051065.1:147337423-147524423 GCF_004664715.2 Peromyscus leucopus
AGAACTGCCCTTGCCTTGATGGCTGACAGTAAAAATGCAATGCTGTCCTTTCTGGACAAGCGGGACACAAGGAAAGCGACCACTGTACTCTGCCAAGACAGGGTAAGATGGTCTTTCAGAATTCCTGCCTCTAAAAATGGTCTGTTATATACTCTAGGCCTGTAGCCAATTTGAATGCACCAACAATGCTAAAAATATTAGGTGACTGTCCAGGCTGCCAGTTGTCTTGGTCTACTCTTGCAAGATTCCCGAAAGTTGCTTGCATCCATCTATCATTTCTCAGGTACCATTATGATCCTTCTCAGGTCTTTGATGTGGTTGAAGACTAGATAGTTGTAATTTCCTCAGTTATGATAAAAGATAAGTTAGATATAAAACCTTAAACTCACAAATATAAGATAGATAGGACATCTTCTTTAATATTGTAACTGTAATTCTTGCTTGATAATTGTTTTGTTATATGTACTTTTACCATGTTAAAGTTAAAACCTTCCTTTTTAAAAAAAAGAAGAAAAGGGGAAGTGCTGTGGATATCACTCTATATAAATAAAACACTGATGGCCAGTGACCAGGCAGGAAGTATAGGCGGGACAAAGAGAGAGGAGAATTGGGGAAACAGGAAGAAGGAAGGAGAGACACTGCAGCCACCGCCAGGACAAGCAGCATGTAGAGACTCTGGTAAGCCACCAGCCACGTGGCAAGGTATAGATTTATAAAAATGGGTTAATTTAAGATAAAAGAACAGTTAGCAAGAAGCCTGCCACGGCCATACAGTTTATAAGTGATATAAGCATCTGAGTGATTATTTTATATGTGGATTGTGGGACTGCGGGGCTTGGGGAACCTGGAGAGAAACCCTTCAGCAACAATACATGTCAGTAATCATGGTAGCAAAATTCTGACAATTTTTAAGTTAATGATGATAAAATACTTCACAAAAATATTACAAATATTCTAGAAATAAATGTAAAATAGAATGCCTTAAGAAAGTAAAAAAATATAAAAACCCAATATGTGTAAATCCAACCTTTTTATTTTTGAAAACATCATTTTAATCATGGCATTGTGTTTTATTATACTCATATATGGATATATTTTCAACAGATCCATTTTTTGCCAGTTACTTAGGGTGTTGCTTTTCTTTACACCTCTATTAAGAATAATAGCAACAGACCAACTTTGTCTACACTAGTTACTTCTGTCCCAGGGAAAATTTTAGAGAATAAAAGCTGGGTCAAAGGATGAAATGTGTTGTAAGTATAACTCTTTCTTTCTGTAATAATGTGTTTTTCCATTTCATAATTGAAAAAATTGATAGAATAGTCTTTTTCAAATGCAGTACAATGGAGTGACAGAGAAATCAGGAGAAACAAAAATCATAGAAATTGAATTGAATAACAGAGACAAAACAGAAATAAACAAACAAATACAGTCTTCCTTCATGATCCTTAGCTGTCTATACCAAATAAAGAGAGGTATAAAATATGTGAAAAATAAAGCAAAGAATTGAGAAGCATAAGTGGCAGATACACAGAGTTAAATTCACACACACACATGTATATCCCTATGTGCTTGTATGGATACAAAGAATGTCAGAGATGAGAAAACAATCACAGAACAGAATGGGATAGAATGAACCGCCAGAGCATGCAGTGTTCAGTGAAGATCTAAGAAATGACATTTTTAGTGGTAAACGAAAACAAGGCTCAGATGACAAAGAGTATTGTGCACCATTATGAAGAACTTGAATAGATATAGACAGATACATTATTCTGTCTCTTGAGAAACCTAACCCAATATTCCACCATATTGTGGGTTACATGTAGCAACATCCTTTCAAAATAACAATGTGTAAAATGGATTTTAAAAAAGATCAATTTTTTACATTTAATTAAAATTTAATTATATCATTTTCCCTCTAATCCCTGCCATGTTCCCTTCTCTCTCTCAAATTCATGGCCTATTTTTATTGCCCTAAGAACTATGGGCAATTAATACCTGCTGAGAGAGGGAGAATTAATCTCCAGGGATGAGCCTCCTAATTGGTTATCCAATACCAAGTGGTTAGCCTTAAAAAGGTACACTTTTATCAGCCAGAACACAGCATAGCAAGATGCAGTCAGACTAGGCGTCATCCCTCGTATCAAGCCTGGACGAGGCAACCCAGTAGGAAGAAAAAGGTCACATGAGCAGAGGAGGGCTGCTCTTTTCTGAAGGGAAATGGAGAAGCAGTGGATCTAGGGGTTGGAGGAGATAGAGGGACCTGGGAGGACAGGAGGACAGGAGGCTGCAGCTGGGATGCATTGTACTAAAGAACAACAATTTTTTTTATAAAGAAATAAGAGATTCAGATGATGAAAAAAGGTACACTTTTAAATGGCCTACCGTAAGTGGATCATCAGGCAATAATAATGGTCTATAATAATTTGTATAGTTTAGATCCTGTGTACTATATAATTAAACTAGCATTTCACACATGTCATTTTCTCTCCAAAAATAATTACTCAAATTTTAATATAGGAATATCCTGTAATATATCAGATCACTCATCCTCAGAACTAATATTCAGATCATTTAAAACAAATATCTTCTGAAAAATCATCCCAACCAAGAGAAAACTGAAGAGATGTGACAGCTAAATACAATGTTGCCATCCCAGATGGGAGTCTAGTAATCTTGAACTTCAATCAGTGATGACATCAGTATTCACTCACTAATTGTAGCAACCACATTTGCTTATAAAGATGTTCATTTAGGGGACAGTGTATGTATATTTGGGGTAAATTTGATATCTTTATATCACATGAAATTGTCTATAATTTAAAAATGTTCTCAAGGAGTCTATTAATACTTTAAATATTTGTATTCATGACACAGTGCTTCATCATTTTATTCAAATTATATGTGTGTATATATGCAGATATGTACATATATTTTAAAGATTTCTTTATTTATTATGTATACAGTGTTCTGCCTGCATGTATCCCTGCATGCCAGAAGACAGCACTACATTTCATTACAGATGGTTGTGAACTACCATGTGGTTTCTGGGAATTGAACTCAAGACTGCTGAAAGAGCAACCAGTGCTCTTAACCTCTGAGCCATCTCTACAGCCCGTGTGTGTGTGTGTGTGTGTGTGTGTGTGTGTGTGTGTGTGTGTGTGTGTATGCTGAGGTAAAAAACAGCAAGTGTGCAGAGATGGTTCAGGAAGAAGCAGAAGCTAAAATCTAATACAATAGAACTCTTTTCACAAACAAGACTCATGTAGACAAATGGAGGCATACATATCAGACTTTCTGGTCTGATATAGATGTGCATGTGGACTCCACATCTCAGTACATGCCACCTGGGAATCTATTAGAAATATCACACAACTCAGGCAGACATCCCCTACTCAAGTGCAGGCCACAGCAGCCAGAAGAACCAGTAGGCAAACTTAAGCAGCCTCAACAGCTGGACCAGAGGCCACTAGGCCACCAGAACTCCAGATAGACTTCCCGCCCCAGAACTTTCTCCACTCTCATAGTGCACCTCAGACACTACCCCCAATCGCCCCTCCCCTAATCACAATGTTCCATTCCCCATTCAGATGGAGAGGCCATGCTCAACAAGAGGCCAGGCCAGCTGCCAGAAGTCTAGTCCTCAGCTGGGGAGAAGAACCTCTGTTCAACCATAGGCCACACAGAATTAAAGACCAAGAAGGAAAGAGAAACCAAGAAATAAAACACCCACCAAAGATAAACTTGACACCTAGTCATAAAATCACCCCAAACCCAGATGCCTGGGCTAGAGGAAGAATGCAATCAGCAACAGCCATGTTGATATGTCACCACCAGATCCCAGCTGTCCTATGACAACAAGCCCCGCATATCCCAACACAGCCAAAGTACAAGAAAAAGACCTTAGAACCAACTTTATACAGGTGATAGAGGTCCTTAAAAAGGAAAATTAATAAACCCCTTAAAGAAATCAAGGAAAACACAAACAAAAATTGGAGGAAATGAATAAATCCCATAAAGAAAGCCAAGAAAAAACAAACAGTTGAAGGAAATAAATAAAACTGATCAAGACCTGAAAATGGAAATAGAAGCAATAAAGAAAACACAAAATGAAGGAATTCTGGAAATGGAAAATCTAGGTAAGTGAACGGGAACTACAGATGCAAACATAAGCATGAGAATACAAGAGAGGGAAGGGAGGATCTCAGACATTCAAGGTACGACAGAAGAAATAGATACTTCAGCCAAAAACCATTAAATCTAAAAAATTTCTGACACAAAACAGCTAGGAAATCTTGGACTCTATAAAGAGATCAAACCTAAATATAATGGGAATATAGCAAGGAGAAGAATCTCAACTCAAAGGCCCAGAAAATACTTTCAAAAAAATCATCTAAGAAAATTTTCATAATCTAAAGAAGGGGATTCCTATAAAGGAACAAGAAGAATACAGAACACCAAATAAATTGAACTAGAAAAAAATTCCCCTCACCACATAATAATGAAAACACTAAGAATATAGAACAAATAAAAATTATTAAAGACTTCAAGGGGAAAAGTCCAAGTAACATTTAAAGGCATACCTATTAGAATTGCACCTCATTTCTTAGTGGAGTCTATAAAAGCGAGAAGAACATGGACAGATGCACTGTAGACTGTAAGAGACCATACATGACAGCCCTTACTACGATAGCAAAACTTTCAATCAACATAGATGAAGATATGATATTTCATGATAAATTCAAATTCAAATAATATCTGTCCACAACTCCAGCCCTATGAAGGTACTAGAAAGAAAACTCCAACCCAAGGATGTTAACAATGCCTATGAAAACACAGGAAATAAATAATCCCACTCCAGCAAAACCAAGAGAAGGAAAGCATACACACATACACACACCACAACCAATAACAACAACAATTACAACAACAAAATAACAGGAATTAAAAATCATTGGTCATTAATATCTCTCAATATCAATAGACACTATTTCCTAGGAAAAACACACAGACTAAGAGAATGGAAGCAAAACTAGTATCCATCCTTCTGCTGCATACAAAAAATACTCCTCAATATCAAAGATAAACATTACCTCAGAATAAAGGGTTGGAAAAGATATTCCAAGCAAATGAACCTAAGGAACAGCCTGGAGTAAGCATTCTAATGTCTAACAAAATAGACTTCAAACCAAAATTAGTCAAAAGAGACTGGGAGGGGCACTTCGTACTCTCAAAGGGAAAATCCACCAAGATGACATTTCAATTCTTAACAACTATGCTCCAAATTGAAAGGCACCAAAGTTTGTAAAGGAAACACTACTAAAGCATACATCACACATCCCAAGGTTAACCCTTTCAAAGACTCCTAGTAATGGGTGATACGGAGCCTGAACTGGCCATCTCCTGTAACCAGCCAAGGCTTTCAGTGTTGGGACTGAGATTCCAACCCAGCTACAAAACCTTCAACCTATGCTTTATTCTGCCTGCAAGATGTGCTGGGGTAGAGGTGGCACAGAACTTGTGGGATTAGCCAACCATGACTGGTCCAACTTGAGGCCCAATCCACAAGAGGCAGCCCATGCTGGACCCTGCCTGGATGGCCAGGAATCTGAAATGGGATGGCTCAGAGACCTAGAGCAGAGCTAAACATAAAAACAAAAACAAAACAAGACAAACAAAAAACAAAAACAAAAACAAAAACAAAAGTCAATGAACTGATTTCTAACAACATTCCACTATACTCATAGACTGGTGGCTACCCTATTTGTCATCAGAGAGGCTTCATCCAGCAACTGATGGGAGCAAAGGCAGAGACCCAAGACCAAGCATTAGACAGAGCTTGGGCAACCCTGCAGAAGAGGCTGGGAAAGGATTTTAGGAGTTAAAGAGGTCGAGGACACCAGGCTGCATATATGTTATGGTTGTTAGCTTGGTATTTTCTTGTGGGATTCCTAAGAGTGGGAGTGGGGGTGTCTCTGACTCTTACCTGCTCTTGGGATGTGTTCCTCCCACTGGGTTGCCTTGGTCAGCCTTGATATGAGGGCGTGTGCCTAGTCTTGTTATAACTTGCTGTGCTGTGTTTGGTTGACATCCCTTTGGAGACCTGCTCCCTTATGAAGGGAAACAGAAAAGGAGTGGTTCTAGGGGAGAGAAGAGATGGGGAAGAGAACTGGGAGGAGTGGAGGGAGAGGAAACTGTGGCTGGGATGCAGTGTATGAGAGAAGAATAAACATAAAAGGAAGGAACAAAGGAAGGAAGGAAGGAATGAATGTAGGAAGGAAGTAAAGAAAGATTTATCTGAAACCATTATACTCTAGAGCAAGCAAACAAAATTAAACATGCTTTAATTCTTACCATCCATTGGTGGATTGTCTTTTGTGCAATTCAATTCTTTGTGAGTTAGATCTCTTATAGCTTTTTTTTCTTCAAAAAGTTGAGAGTATTTTTGAAAATAAACTGTAAAAAAAAGCAGAAACAAAGCTACTCATTTTCATGAATATATTATGGCTTTGACTTTCTACTTACTGGTACAAAGATCTACCAAGTCCCAATTACATAAGTAGACAGAGCCTAAGATTCCCATCACCCCACAGTCAATGTAGTCCTCAGCCTCCTATTTGAAACCACAGGTACTTCCAGGACTCCAGAAAGACCAGTGATTTGAAAGGCAGGACAGGCCCACTGCCATGATTCTAAAGGGAGAGAGCCATACCCTTCCATGTTAACATGAGATGAAAACAGTAACTCCTGGGGAAGATGAAGCAGACAGAGATATTTGTATTTAAGGACGTAAACTGCCTTGGCTTTGGGAGGAAAGGGGGTTAGTTAATTTTGAGTAGCTCTAGGTTATTTTAGAATGTGAAATAGAAACGAACTCAACATGTATCTATAGAACATTGTTTTCTTCCTTAAACTCTCCTCATTTTGACCAGCTTACTGCTCCACACACACACTCGCTCTCTCTTGGTTTATAGCTGAGTGGCTTCTCGCTACAACTGAATTTCTTTACCTACCTCCCAGAGTCTTGTCCTCCTTACCCCACCACTTTGGCTTCCTCCATTTCACTCACACCAGGTTTGAAATGGACCATCAATAATTCCCCAGGATTATTAGTTAGCCATCTTGCTATTGGGCTCAACCCATTTCTCCTCCTCCCCAGCTCTTAACACATTGCTCCATTCTGCATTTGCATCACCATTTATTGCCATTACTTCTTGTTGTTTTATATAATCTCTTCTCCCTCTATCCACCCTTTAAAATGTAACACTTCCTACAGTATTTTCTTCATTCTTCCTCCTCATGCAAAATCTTCCCAAGTGATGCCATGTATTGCTATGGTTTTGCCTGCTGCCTGTATGTGCGGGATTTTGTGCTCACTAAACACAAACATATTAGCTTAGACTCAGTATGCCCAAAACTGAAATCAACACCTACAAACTTAAACCTAGATTGTCTACCTCTTTGAATAACTTCATGGTTGCTGAGTTTACATCATCAGAATATTAAAGTCACACTGTACTTTTTGGACCCCTTATTCCCTGGATCTCCATATTCATCAGCATCTACTTCCTTGGTGTTGTGCTCTTTACCAATCAAAGTCGCCATGTCTCATGTTCTTCAGATGCTTATCTTATTATCAGGTTAGAAATAGACCTTCTCATTTCTCTCTTTGTCCTAATGACTCTGTTTTCAGAATCCTACAAAAGCACTGTCTATAACCTAAGTTCAGTTACACCAATTCTCTATTTGAAATGTTGCAATGGTTCTCCATGGCTGTGGTGCCTTGCAAAAAAAGACAACAACATTTAACTTCAGTATCCACACACTGTGTCAATGTGATTTTGAAATTTCCTTGGTTAACAAAAAAAGAAAGGAAGAAAGAAAAAGAAAAGAAAAACAGTGAAGTCTTCTGTGTGAGTTGCCTCCCAGATTCCTTTGGCTAAGAGAATGTGCAAAATCAATTCTGATTTATTATTAAGTTAAGTTGTTTAAAAGATTTATATATTTATTATACATAGTATTCTGGCTGCATGTATGCCTGCAGGCCAGAAGAGGGCACCAGATCTCATTGCAGATGATTGTGAGCCACCATATGTTTTCTGGGAATTGAACTCAGGACCTCTGGAAGAGCAGTCAGTGCTCTTAACCTCTGAGCCATCTCTCCAGCCCAAGTGTTAAATATTTTGAGAGACCTGGCTCATGGTCACCCTCAATCTTGGGCAAGCTGCTATGTAAACAAGCCAGGACATCCTAAGGAATTATATAAAGTTGGGTTATACTGTTAGTCATCCTAGCTGGCTTCCTAGCTGAGGTGCCTGGACTGGTAACTGACCACATACACACGTCTAAGTTCAGCTAGGACCAGAGAAGGCAATCAGTGGAGATCAGCCTAAACTGACAAACCACAGAAGCACAAGATAAATAAATCGTTGTCTTACCTCATTAAGTTTATGCTGATTTATTAAGCAGAAAACCATACTTGATTAAAAAAAACAATATTTAGAAGAAAAAACTGAGTTTTTCATAACGGGGCACAACACATGCTCTGCATGCTGCTATGTCTACCTTGGGAAATGTCATTTCTTCTTCACCTAAAACTGTGTACTTCAGTCATTAACGCTTTTGTCTCTCACCTCTGTGACATAGTCTCTTCTAGGAAATCTGTGTCACACAAGACTTCCTGGACAATGTGGGAGACACTAGTTCATTTTTTCTTTATTTTTTTTAGACACAGATTTTTACATAGTCCAGGCTAGCTCCACACTTGCTGTCTTCTTGTCTCAACATCCTGAGTAGCCACTGGACCTGGCTGGCACTGATTTGTTGACTTTCCTCTAAGTTTCTGGAGAACAGAGTCCATGTTACTCCTTGACTCTGTCTGTTAGACACACTGTAAGACATACAGTAAATGACTACTACTTGATTCTAATGAATGAGTAAAACACCCTAAATACCCTAGTTTGCATGCATTTTAAATTTTTCAGAAATTTTCGAAATCTTGATGAGCAGAAATCCACCCATTTGCTCAACTGGCTTCTAGATTTCACATAATCCTGGGCAGGACACAGCAATTAGGAATCAGCTGAAGAACACTTCTTGGATAATTTCTTCCTAAGTCCTTCTTGTCCACAAGCTCATCCCAAGATGAAGGAGTCCTATACACACACAGCTTGTATAAACATACAGCTCAACCTCGAAATGCCGATGAGAAAACAGATTTGACCTCCCAGTCTAACAAAAACAACATTCCACAGATTTTACCGTACAAGCCCACATAAGCTCATAAATGCACTCCAGTTTCTCTAATGAGATGGATTCCTTTTTTCCCAAGACAATAGCTAAATCCAAGGACAGTAGAAGCCACAATGTAACCCCTGAATTATTTCTCCCCAAACAACATTTCTTCCCCATACTCTGTTAAGTGCCGGTGCTACAGCAGAACCTCTCTTCACCTAAGGCAGACATCATCTATTGATTCATCGGGGATACGTACAGATAAAAGCAGCCAAGAATGTGATGGCCAACAGCAGGAAAAGTGCCATCAGTGATGTGAAGAGCAGCGAGGGGCGGCCAGGCTTACTTAGATGAGGGGTGGGCTTCACTTTGGGAGCTGGAAGGAGAGCACATTCATCTCATGAGTGATAAGTTTCACCCTTGTTTCTGCTTTTCCTCCCTCCCAGCCTCCCTATTCTCCATGTCACATAATTACTAATAGTGTAACCATTTAAAATAATAGAAAAATAATGTCCATTGTAAAAAACATTACATAATACCTAAAAGTACACACACTGTTGAAATAACTGGTATTAATATTTTGAGATCTGAAAAATAATTTGAATATATATATCCACAAAAACACTTTGATCATATCCTTTCAGGAAGTTCTTTTATTGGTGGTGGGAGGTGAAATGGGCTACGGACTCACTATGTAGACCAGGCTGATCTGCAGCTCATTATGTAGAGCAGGCTGGCCTCAAATCCTCAATGATCCTCCTGCCTCTGCCTCCGGAGTGCTGGAATTAAACCACACTGGCCCTTTCAGCAAATTTTAAAGGATGTACATATAGTATATTTTCCCACATGAGCACACAGCATAAGTACTGCCATATGCTGTGGCTTTCCTTTTACACTGTCTTGTAGGTACATTTTCACATCACCATGTTTTCTTGGTGTTCTTTACTGTGGTTGCAGCACTATATATTCTAATACCTTCCAGACTGTCCGAACATTAAAGACGCATATGCAATAAAAGGTAAATATTTCTAATCATTTTCCATATCTTTAGCATATGGTCAGTCTGCTAGTCACTGACTCATGACTGGAAACAATTTGCTAGATGAAGATAAAATGTAGTGGAGGGCAACTGCCTACAGAGGGAGAGGCTCTGCTTTGATCTATAGTATAAAAGAAAAAGTTCCTTCAAGATAAGAGCTCCTCACACAGAAACAGTTTTCATAAAGTTACAATATACTGTCAAAATAGAGGGGAAAAGCTCAATAGTGAAAAGTATGATTTCATTTTATGTTCATTTTTATATAGTAGGAAATGCTATCTACAAGATATATATACAAGAATGCAAGATACAAGGTACAGTTTCTGTAAAAGGCAAGAGCATAAACCATGCCAAGCAAGCTTTTCTTTCCCACAAAACTCTACACTACAAACAATTCAGTACCCTGTGCCTCCAGTAAAATCCCAGAGATTGAGTGCTGAGAAGATTAGGAACCAATTTCACCCAAAGTTTATTATTGACTCTTCCTTTATCCTCCCCCCAACATTAAGTCCAGAATTTTTTTACCTGTAGCAGAATCTGAGTAGGTGCCTGAGGAGTTGGATTCATTCTTGAACTTCACTTCTGCATAGGTGATTTCTGAAGCCATATCAAGAAGAGACCTGCCTCACTCAGAAAATGCACCTCGTCTCCTGCCCAAAACTCGTGGTATGTGAGAACCAAACACAGCGATAAATTGTCATATCACACAATTATATAGGAGAAGAGAGATTTCCAGATGTGATGTCCCACATGAGAATGAGAAACCACAACACGGAATCACTCGGGCCACATACAGAGAGATGCAACATCTTAAAACAAGAAAATAAGAATTGTAGCGTTTGAACCTACTCAGCACGATATGCAAATACTATAAAGAGGGAACTCAAAGGAGGAAGGAAAGAAATAGGAAGGAGAAGAGAAGAGGAACCATGCTGTGTGAAAACTCTGTCCTAAGACACTCTGCAGCAAACATAACTTCATGCGATTCTGTATGCAAAAGCGGTTTCGGGCAAACCAGACAATGTGAGCAAACACTTAAGGCACGACAACATTCATTTTGAGTGAACAGCCAAGTTCTGTCACCACGTTCTAGAGGACCATCGGCCCCTCACCATTGTGTGGGCTCCCACTTCCCACTCAGCTGCCTCCAGCAGGTGGGAAGGCAAAGCTCACATCCTGGTCCTTCTGAAGCTGCTCCTCTGAGCTCTCTGCTTCCCACTGTCTTCATAAGTCACTCATGGGCTCTCTCCACTCACTGGGCCACTGGCCACATCCTGACACAGCTCTGGTTAGCAGCTGTGGGAGGAGGCTGTCTCTCTCCTCATGCCTCTCTTCCCTTGATCCCTGCACTGCTGAGCTGGAGCCTTGTGGGTTCACAGCACTGTTGGGAACACTTTGGAGAATTAATGGATCACAATATACCAGAGGCAAAATTAAACTAGTTGCTAAAAATGGGATCATTTGAATTCCTCCTGCAGACGTCTTCCAGCTCATAGCTACATGCTCAGCCTCAGTTCTTTTCAACACATCCATTGTTGAAATCTCCTCTTGCACCTACAAATAACAAACAAACATCACATTCATGAACACACACACAAACACACATATACAAAAACACACACATACACACTTAGTTTGTGTTTCTAGGTTTTCTCTCCAATTTGTATCCAAACATACTAAAAACCATGGGTGCACACTATTACGCACATTTTAATGGAATATTGCCACAGGTTTCCTTTTATTTCCCAAATTTCAGCATTTCGAACCTACACCTGTTACTGAGAAAAAAAAAAACAAAACTATGTTCATTATCTCTTGTAGGCTCTCAAGTGACAATCTCTTGGATGCTGCCCATCACCCTCCCTCATCCTCCACTAAGCTGCCTGTCTCTCCAGGATGGGCTCCAGCCCTCAGGTCAAGCCTGTGTCCCCTGAACTGAGGCCTTCCTCCCTTTAGCTGGATGTTCCCTCTCAGGACCAGATACCTGGCTGAAGTTCTCATGTCATGACTGAGGAAGGTCTCATTCACCAAGCTTGTGTGCTGAATCTGATGCTAATCCTTGAGGAATCTCTACTTACCCCCTGGGCTTTATACTCCATCTAGGTCACCTCCATGTGCAGAAGCCCTCATCCCCCTGGAAGGTACTGAGTGGCCACACAGAGCTATCCCACCAGGTAGACAGCTTCCTTACCTCACTTTGCACAGGTGCACTCCTCACTCTACACAGGTGCACTCCTCACTCTACACAGGTGCACTCCTCTATACACAGGTGCCCTCCTCACTATACACAGGTGCCCTCCTCACTCTACACAGCTGCACTCCTCACTCTACACAGGTGCACTCCTCACTCTACACAGGTGCACTCTTCACTATACACAGGTGCCCTCCTCACTATACACAGGTGCACTCCTCACTATACACAGGTGCACTCCTCACTCTACACAGGTGCCCTCCTCACTTTACACAGGTGCACTCCTCACTATACACAGGTGCACTCCTCACTCTGCACAGGTGCACTCCTCACACTGCACAGGTGCCCTCCTCACTCTACACAGGTGCACTCCTCACTATACACAGGTGCACTCCTCACTATACACAGGTGCACTCCTCACTATACACAGGTGCCCTCCTCACTATACACAGGTGCACTCCTCACTATACACAGGTGCACTCCTCACTATACACAGGTGCACTCCTCACTATACACAGGTGCACTCCTCACTCTACACAGGTGCCCTCCTCACTATACACAGGTGCACTCCTCACTATACACAGGTGCCCTCCGCACTATACACAGGTGTACTCCTCACTCTACACAGGTGCCCTCCTCACTATACACAGGTGCCCTCCTCACTATACACAGGTGCACTCCTCACTCTACACAGGTGCCCTCCTCACTATACACAGGTGCCCTCCTCACTATACAAAGGTGCACTCCTCACTCTACACAGGTGCACTCCTCACTCTACACAGGTGCACTCCTCACTATACACAGGTGCACTCCTCACTCTACACAGGTGCCCTCCTCACTATACACAGGTGCACTCCTCACTATACACAGGTGCACTCCTCACTATACACAGGTGCACTCCTCACTATACACAGGTGCCCTCCTCGCTATACACAGGTGCACTGCTCACTATACACAGGTGCACTCCTCACTATACACAGGTGCACTCCTCACTATACACAGGTCCACTCCTCACTATACACAGGTGCACTCCTCACTATACACAAGTGCACTCCTCACTATACACAGGTGCACTCCTCACTCTGCACAGGTGCACTCCTCACTCTACACAGGTGCACTCCTCACTCTGCACAGGTGCCCTCCTCACTCTACACAGGTGCCCTCCTCACTATACACAGGTGCACTCCTCACTATACACAGGTGCACTCCTCACTCTACACAGGTGCCCTCCTCACTATACACAGATGCCCTCCTCACTCTACACAGGTGCACTCCTCACTATACACAGGTGCCCTCCTCACTCTACACAGGTGCCCTCCTCACTCTACACAGGTGCACTCCTCACTATACACAGGTGCACTCCTCACTCTACACAGGTGCCCTCCTCACTCTACACAGGTGCACTCCTCACTATACACAGGTGCACTCCTCACTATACACAGGTCCACTCCTCACTCTGCACAGGTGCGCTCCTCACTATACACAGGTGTACTCCTCACTATACACAGGTGCCCTCCTCACTATACACAGGTGCACTCCTCACTGTACACAGGTGTACTCCTCACTATACACAGGTGCCCTCCTCACTATACACAGGTACACTCCTCACTATACACAGGTCCACTCCTCACTATACACAGGTACACTCCTCACTATACACAGGTCCACTCCTCACTATACACAGGTCCACTCCTCACTCTGCACAGGTGCACTCCTCACTGTACACAGGTGCCCTCCTCATCCTTCTTAATACCCAGTTCCTCCATCAGAACCCTCTCCTCACCTATTTGCAGGTCTGACTCCCCACAGGAATTTACTTAATGAGTCCATTCTCTCCTCACCATGCTGGAGCACAGACTCCGTACAAGTGACCATTCCACAGCATAGCTGCCCCCTCACCTCTCAGACTCTGAGGTCTCACACCAGACTGCTGCTTGTAGACTCTCTCCTGAATCCAGACACTTTCTCACCAGCATGCTGGCATTCCCTCACTGCTTGGGCTCCAGTTCTGCTGTCAGGCCAGCCCTCAGCACGGTCACCCAGACCCTGGGCCAGACCATTGCTGCCTCACAACCGACCCTTCCACAGACACCTGCCTGGCCCTCCCTACACCATTCTTTATTCAGTAAGTTACTAAGTAACTAAGGTGCTGCAAGATGGAAACCAGATAAGAAAGAACATAAAATCCTGTGTAATTATTAAACTTATTGACCATTTCCATGGTAATATATATACCTACACACCACTTCACTCCAGTCACAGATGCTCAGGGATTTTACCCTCTAGGCAAAAATATATTTCTACATTATCATATCTCACATATACTAGAATAAGTCACAGACAATATCAATATTCAGGTGTGTAGAGAGCTGAGTGAAGCCGCACCTCAAAATGGCGCCTACATCCTGTCCCCGCCTTCCCGCCTGCGGGACAGTTGGAGGAAAACAACTCCATATTTGGCTTGGCATCATGACATGGCTTGTTCAGGCAAACGTGTACCAATTCGATAGCCCCACGTGGCGTAAGGAGGTTGGTGGAACAGGACCTATATAAGGTTGGGACGGAGCTCCTCCGAGAAAGAAGACGCTTGCTAACGGCCTGAATAAACAGCTTGAAGAAGAGCTCGGTGTTGCGTTTTCCTGCTGGTCGAGGTAGTCGCGACACAGGTGGCTTACAATAACAATTTTTTCTCATTTGTGTATGTTCTTAGGGTCTGGCTATGGGTCACAGAAATTCTGTTCAGCTTCTTTCCACATTTATCATTTGGAGACAGATCATAGAGAATAACAGCCCCGTGTAAGCTGAACATGCAGTAGACTCCCACATTTAGCAAATCAGATTCATTTTCATCTTTAGTCCAATGAAATTCACCTGAACAAATCTGCCAATGGGAGTTGAAAACATACTTTATGTGTTGCTGAACAGTGATGATGCAGGCTTTAATCCCAGCACCTGGAAGGCAGAGGCAGGCAGATGTCTGTGAGTTCTAGAACAGCCTGGTCTACAGCACTAGTGCCAGGAAAACCATGGCTGTTACACAGTGAAACCCTGTCTTTAAAAACAAACAGAAGTCTTGAGTACATTACACTCTGTAAACACTGTAACTGAGAAAGATCACACACACACACACACACACACACACACACACACACACACACACACATGCTTAAGCAAACACACATTCCTGTCCATACACATACATACACACACACACACACACACACACACACACACACACACACACACACTTATGAAAACACTTGAGGGACTACAGAAATGGCTCAGTGGTTAAGAGTGTGTACTGCTCTCACAGAGGACTGGAGTTCAGTTCCCAGCACCCAGAGCCTGTGACTCACAACCACATCTAACTCCCGCTCCAGGGATCTGACCCCCTCCTCTGCCTCTGCAGGCACTGCACTCACGTACACAAACCCACACACAGGCACGTGCATATATACGTATATTAATTAAAAATGAAATCTTAAACACACACAGTTGAGCATGACTCCCTGGAGATGCTCACATTCACACCAGCAGATTTGCTTTATTCTTTCTGGAGCTCCTTTTTCTTTCTAATAAAATTCTGTTCAGCCAGGTATTATCTCTCCCTCCCTGAAACTCTGCTTTATTGACACTAGGGGGGCACATGTCCCAATTATGCCTGATTGGAGACCCCTAAAAAGGACTCCACAGGCAGCTGGTACTGCGTGTGTGGTGTCCCACAGTGCCCATTGCTGATGGATTGACCTGATAATCTTGTTGGAAATGCTGATTCTAGGCACATATGGTACTACATTCCAAGAATGAATGCTGTTTTGTACATTCTAATTTGTGGTAATTCAGTTCTTTTATAATTGCTTTTTCTTGAAGAAACTGAGAATATATTTTAAACAAAGTTGTGAAACAGAATAAAAAATATTCAGTTTCTTACTGGTAATTGACTCATTTTTTTATTTTTACCTTCTTCTATTCTTTATAGAAACCAAACCTATAAATGTCCAATTACTAAGTAGTTAGAGCCTGCCTGAGAAAGACTCTCCATTACCATACACTGGGTGTGGTGGTTGTGGCCCTAGAACATGGGAATTAGAATGAGGAAGAACAGAAGTTTCAGGTCATTCTTAACTATACAAGTTAGTGTAGCTGGTTTGTTAGTTAGCTCATGGCTAACGTGAGCTACATGAGACCCTACCACCAAAAAAAAAAAAAAAAAATCGTCACCTACAGTCAGTATTACCCTAATCCTAGTGATTTTATGACTGCAACTATCTTCAGGAAGAGCTAGAAGGACAGGACAGATCCATGACCCTGGGGACTCTTCAACATTTCATGGAGGACACAGTAAAGACTACATCTAAGTTGGTAAGTTCTATTCAGTATGTGCACACCCCAGGAAAGGTGCAGGAGAAATGAGCTTATCCAGAGCAGTTCCAGGTTACCTGAGCACGGAAGTTATAAAAGCCCAACACTGATCAAAAGGACTTTGTTTTCGTCCTCTTCTTTCCTGTATCTCCCTCCCCCCAGCTAGCTCTGACTTCCCAGTGTCCCCACACGTTCACGGTGTTCCTAACTTAAAACTGAAGCACCTTTCCTCTAGAAATTGAATTTTCTTTCTTCTCTTCCTCATCTCCCACTTGTTCCTGGAGTCACTAGATTCTGGCTTTCCCTTCTGCTAATTTACCAAACATTCCTGAACTAGATGTCAATGGCTCCTCATGTCCACTGATCAGTTGTCTTTGACGAGACTTCCCACCTTACAAAAGCCTGCCTGATTCTCTTCCTTCTGACTATTGGGAGACAGTGGCTCCCTCACTTTTGCCTGGTCCTGCTGGCTGCTGTTCCTGTGCTCTCTCCTTCATGTTTCCTTCCACACCCACCTCTCTCAAAATGGAACACTGCACCCAGTTCCATCTGAACTCCTCTTTCTCTTCCAATTTCCTCTTCCTTGATGATATTGCATTTTCCTGGGTTGTTGAGAGTGGGGTGAGGTATTTGTTTTGTGTTTTAGTCTGGTTTTTTTATCTGTTGCAAAGGTCTTCTAAAATGTACATCTCTATCCTCAAACGTGTGTGTGCATTTAACTTAATTTGTACATCTGAGATTTTGGTGATCATAATCAAACTTATATCTTCATATTCCAACTGAAGCCTGCTACTTAACTTCTTCCTCTTCAGATAATTTCATGACTACTGACTTTATGATATCAGAATATTAAAGTCAGACCCTACTGCCCAGGGAACCTCAGCAAGTGAGGTACTGAGGAGAAAGTGTGGAGTCTGCGAAACTTCGCCCACACACAGGAGACCTTCTGAGGGGTCAAAACTTAGCTCTGTATTTATTTTTCTCTTGCTGCTGTTCTTATGCTGTTTGTTCTCTGTTCTGTTCTTCTATGCTGTCTTCTTCCTTCTACTTCTTCCCTGGTGTTTTCCTTCTACCTCCTTTTTTCTCTACAGCTTTTATATCCCAGCAAAATCTTTCAAACAATACAAAAATTACAATGTGATTACATTCTATTTTTCTTCAAGTGAATGATTACAATCAATACAAGTAAGAAATAGCATGTGCCTTATAATCTTTGCATAATTAAACATTTTTCTTATTACAGGTGAAAACAAATTATTCCCAAGGACCCACATACATTCATGTCTAAGCAACTTGTTATAGATTTAACAAATGTAGGCAAGCAAGATATTTTTCTCAGCCAGTTCTTTTACTGGCAGACTGCATTTCGAGTTACAAAGAAAGGATCAATCATCTTATTGTTTATCTCAAAAGGTAATCTTACAAAAAAATCTTAAAAGGATCCCAAATCTAAACTTTTATATATAAAAAAATCAGTCATTTCTTACTTTAAGTCCTCAGAGTGCATACCCACTTATTAACAATTTTTTATTAAGTCATACCAGGAAGCTGAGGGCAAAAATGAGTACAAAAAATTAATCATCATCTTTGATCAACAACCTATCTTTAGCAAGAAAGAGACATCAGCCAGCAGTATCCAGGCTGCCATTGTTCTTGTTCCCTGACCTCAATAAGTCCCTTGCTCAACAACTATCAAAAGTGTGTCTTTCTAAACTTTAAATTCTTCCTCAAGATTTTCTACACCAAAGCCATTATCAAAAACATCTTAACCTAACTTTACTAACAATCTACATTTCTAATTTATTTTTAAGGGAGGTAGTTGAATCATTAATCTGCTCCAGCAGCAATGCTTGGAAAAAGTCAATCACTACTATTGTAAGAACCAGTGACACTGCCCAGTGAGGGGCGAGAAACCCCTGAGAGTTTTCAAACAACCCAAAGATTATGAGGGAGCAATTAGCAGAGCTACACTCAATTACAGCATGAGGTCCCCAGGTAAGAGTTTTTGGGGCTCTGCTTCTCCAAGGCTCACCTGTCTTGTTTACGCTTAGCAGTGGGTCTTTGTTTTCCATGGGCTCCAAAGCTGCTTGCTGTTCCTCTCATCTGGCCCCAACACCTTGCTCTGTGGCCTCTGTTTCCCAGCTGTTGATATTCATCAAAACTTTGCCCCCTTTCACTCAAAGCTCCCTTCTTTTATGTACATCACTAGCATGATCCTTGGATCAAACCCCTAGGGCTGCTCAAACGGATTCTGAATTAGTGTCCTAGTTTTTCCTTCCCTTCGTTTTCACTCTCTGTAAGAGCACACTTCTCTAAGTCAGTTTTAATTTTATCATGGCCTGCTTCATGTATTTCCAGGAATCTACATAACTGTGGCACATTGAAAAATTGGACACACTTCTCACCTTCCCTGTATGAATACCCACTTTTACTATGCCTTTGCAGTTCCCTACTCAAGAGACTGCTCTATGTCTACATCACCTCATCTGAGCTGCCTTTAAGAATTCTTTGGCTACTAAAACACACAAAGGCAAATGTATGAGCATTCCATGTTGGGCTTGGCTTACTGCCACCATCCTTCCTGAAAGTCTGAAGTTACCAGGGGAAGCTGCGTTGTCTGTTACTGATGTATGACTCCATGAGAATGAGTAAGTTCAACAAGGACCATGGGAATCTCCAAGAGAGACCATTCTCAGCCAAGCCACCAAGTAAGAATTAAATAAATAGTTCAAATTAACATACTAAGTTTTAAGTTGTCTAATGATTCATCAACAGCTACTAAATAAACATTTAGAGAGGATACCCGTGTGATATGGTATACACTGTTTTGTGATCTGAGTCCAGTTTTGTCTGCCCCTGTAGTTCATATTTAGTTCTCTATGTGGCACTATATATAACAGTAATGTGTATTTATATTTGCCCATATTTTCCATGCCCCCACATGTCTAGGACATTGCTGGCACACACAGGTCTACGTGTCATCTGCTCCAAGCTTTTCTTAGCCCCCTGTGCTTACAACTTACTTCTCACCTGCAGAGCATTTCCCATATAATTTTTTAAGCACTGGTTCACTTGAACACTCTAAATTGAAGTATATTTAGTGGACTCTGAGACTGGGGACTGTAAATCTTTCTGGGCTCTCTACATGCTGCCTAATATATAGTAAATGAATATTACTAATTATTGAATGAATGAATAAAACATCTATATAAAATATAGTTTATGCGTTTTAGTTTTTGATGAATTTGAAATCTACAAAGAATTCCACTATTTTCTAAATTAGCTTCCAGGTCTCACACAATCTGGAGCAAAAAAATAAATGATTAGAAAGAACTCCACTGGAGCATTGTCCCTGGAATAGCTCTGGCCATCTCTTCTCATCACCCTGCTTATTCCAAAATACAAATATCTGTGTATCCAATTGATCTGGCCTCTAAATGCTGCTGATGAGAAAATGCAGATTCATCCTCAGTAATGGAGCCTAACACAGATGCCCCAGTATTTCACTCTGTGACACCAAAAACGCATACATGCTTCCCTAGTGAGAATGAATGACTTTTACAGAAGAGTTATTCTGAAACAGAGGGAAATTCCTAAGGTATCCAACTCCCCAGAGAGTGTCTGTCTCAGGTTTCTGTGTCACCATCTGTCTAATGAGTCCCGTTCCTTCTCTTGTTTACTTGTCCCACTGTTAGACTTACTGATCAGAGCAATGGAGAATAAGATTGTCAACAGCAGGAAACAGACTATGAATGAGGTGAGGAGGACCTTGGAGAATCTGTAACAACTTTCATGAGTCACGGTCTTCTTTTGAGGAGCTGAAAGACAAACCAAATTCATGTCTTCAGCTCTGTTCCTATTTCCTCTTCTTTCTCCTATTATACTCTCTTTATGCATGATAAACACTGATAACATGATGTTTGAAATAATAGGAAAATGCAAATAGGAAATAATCACGTTAGTTATAGAAACATTACAATATATACAAAATTCCTCATTCCTGATGTTAATAGTACTCATTGTCCTCAGGGAACCCCACAGATGAAGAGGCAGACAGAGTGTAAACACCTGAGGGGATGGGGACACCAGGAGATCAAGGCCCTTTGAATCAACTGAGTCAAGCACAGAGAAGTCACAAGAACTGAAGCAGCAAGCACAGGGACAGCACAGGTCTGCACCAGGTCCTCTGCATGGCTATTATAGCTTTCAGCTTAGTGTTAGTATGGCACTCCTGAATGTGAGAATGGGTGGGTCTTTGACTCTTCTTCCTGCTCTTGGGGCTCTTTTCAGCTTGTTGAGTTCCATTGCGCAGATTCAATGTGATGATTTTTGTTTTATCTTATTAAAGTTTATTTTGTCTTATTTGGTTGTTATCTCCTAGATGTCTGTTCTTTTCTAATGAGACAGAAAGGGAATGGATCTGGAGGACAGGGTTAGTGGGGAGGAACTGGGAGGAGTAGAAAGAGGAGAAACTATAATCAGGATATATTGTATGAGAAAAGAATCTACTTTCAATAAAAGAAAAAATGTCAAAAATATTTATGATAAAATAAATAAATAAGAAAAACTTTTGTTGGCCACCCAGCTCAAGTAGGTGCAAGCCATCCAAAGGGCAGCCTGGGTCCTCAAGAACTGGTCTGTTGGGAAGATAACCACTGGCCCACCCAGCCCCGTATGTCACCATGCAGGTGGGTCCCATTATGATGAGCAAGTATGTGGTGGAGAAATGAGAGTGAAAGAGAACTAGAGTGACTCAATTGCTGTGGAAGAAGTGAACTCAAGGAGGAGTCGGCTAAGGTGAGAGGCCTTCTTGCTACCTGGTCCAAGGTGATTTCCAGGATGGGCTGCTGCTTAGAGCCATGTCTGGGTTATAGACCTAACATGGCCAGGGTCTGTATGGCCATCTATGGGCTATATTGCCACCAAAGTCCACAAGGATGCCTAGTGTGTGGAACTGCCACTAGTGGCCATGTAGGGGTTCAAGAGCCATGTAGCCATACTGATCTTGGTGGCTAATGTTGCCACCTGGGGGCCAAGGTATTGACCAGGCCTGGGCTGCTTCTTAGAGCCCTGTCTGGGTCTGTGGCCCTACAGCAGCCCTGGTCTGAGTCGTTGTCTGTGGTTCTGTTGCAACCGAGAACCATGTGATTGTGTGGAGTCTGATGGGACACCTGGGACCATGTTGGTGCCCAGGGCTGTAGCTAGAGTTTTCCTGCCTGACCCACAGTCAGGACAAATCTCTGTCACCTGCCAGTCCCACAGCTGCTCAGAACCAAGCAAGTAAACACAGAGACTTATATTGCTTACAAACTGTATGGTCGTGGCAGGCTTCTTGCTAACTGTTCTTATAGCTTAGATTAATCCATTTCTATAAATCTATACCTTGCCACGTGGCTTGTGGCTTACCAGCATCTTCACATGCTACTTGTCATGGCAGCAGCTGACTGTGTCTCCTTCTGCCTTCCTGTTCTTTCTATTCTCCTCTCTGTTAGTCCTGCCTATACCTCCTGCCTGGCCACTGGCCAATCAGTGTTTTATTTATTGACCAATCAGAGCAATTTGACATACAGACCATCCCACAGCACAGGGCCATGCTGCATCCAGAGCCATATAGGTCTAAGTAGCACATGGTGACATCTGGGCCAGGGCTGCATGTCTAGGTTCATGGCCCTACTGTAGTCAGGGTCTGTGTTGATATCCATGGTTCCTTTTTCCATGACAGCCATGTGGATCCCTGGGGCCTGAGCCCCCACCTGGTGCTGTGTTGGTGTCCAAGGGCTGTGCTACTGCTGAGGCAATGCAGATGCGGGTGGCCTGTGCCACCACCTAGGACCATGGTGACATCCAGACCCGGGGTGCTGCAGAAGACCATGTCTGGGGCAACACAGAAGCTTTGGATCTGGGATGCAACCTGTGGCCTTGTTGTAGTCTAGAGGCCATGCTGTATCCAGGGCTATAAAATTCTAAGTGGCAAAAACTGCTATCTGGTGCCATGGTGACATCAATGAGGTTGGGCCATGTCTGGGTCTGTGACCCTACTACAGCCACGGTCTCTGTTGATGTCTGTAGCTCCTGTTGTCACAAGGGCAGTGCAGATTCCTGGGGTCTGAGCTGCCAGCTGAAGCAGTGTTTGTGTCTGAGGGCCATGTTGCTACCAGGGTCATGCCAGACTAGTAGCCTGCATTGCCAGATGGGGCCATGGTGACATCCAGACCTGGGCTGCTATGAAGGACCATGTCTGAATCCATGGTCCCACTGCAGCCGAAGTCTGTGTTCCCACAAAGGTTACACAGAAGCCTGGCGTAGGACCATAATAATCTGTGGTCTTGTTGATGTCTGGGGGCCATGTCACCACCAGAGCCATCCTGATCTGAGTGGCCTGTGCTTCCAGCCAGCCAGGATGTCATCCAAAAGCCCAAGCCGCTCCCAAGCGCCATGTCTGGGTCCCTGGTCCTGCTGCTCCTGGGGTCTGTGTTGATGTCTATGGCTGAGGGAGCCATGGGAACCGTGTGTGATGGAATCAGAGGGCCATGATGAGCCAGCCCTGCCTTTTCCTGGCCTTAGATAGCTGGCCGTGCCCCACACCGGATGCTGCAGCAAGAGAGTTGGCCCCAGCCCTCATGGGAAAGCTGATCCCCTACACTTGGGAGAGATAGCCTCACCCCTCACTGTAAATGGAAGTAGAGCTTTCTGTCCTGTAGGATCAATTATCCCAGGCAATCACGTCCCAAAATACCACTCAGAGGCTTATATTAATTATAAATGCTTGGCCAACGTCTCAGGCTTGTTACTAGCTAGCTCTTGCATTCAAATTAACCCATATATCTTATCTATACTTTGCCACATGGTTCATGGCTTGTTACCTCATTTTCTACAAGTCTTGCTTCCTTGGTTTCTGGCTAGTGTCTTCCTGGACTCTGCCCTCCTTCTCCCTGTATCTCTGTTTGACTTTCCTACCCAGACTTATTCTTCCTGACTATAGGTCAAACAAGCTTTTATCATCAGCCAGTGAGATCAACACATATTCACAGGATACAGGACATCCCACATTACCTCACCATGTGTTGGGAAGAGCTGACCCTGATGGCATGGGTATAGGGGAGCTGGCCCCACCTCTCACCTGAGGCAGGTGACCCCAGTGGCCTGTTTGGCCCTAGATCAGCTATCACTCAAGCCCATAGCTGTGTCTGGGATTGTCTCACCCTAACATCTACTCCTTCTAGGACCTGCTGGAGATTGTGAAGGTACTGGTCCTGTGGAACAATAACTGCAGGATCTCCATGACACAGGGCATGCTCAGGATATCCAAGAAAAGTTTTGGTGAGGATCCAGTGATGATAGCATACCTGAAGCCAGAGTCCTTGACCAGACCAGTGACTCATTGCAATGAACATTTGCAAGTAAAGATGATTGGACAAAAGGGTACACTGTGTGACACATTGAGGCTCCCAGTGCCACCAGGACGAATGAAGAGATATTGGGGAGGCAGAAAAGATGATGGAGAGAAGAGGTTTTTTTTTTTTTTTTGGTTCTTTTGGTTCTTTTTGTTTGTTCGCTTGCTTGGTTTGATTTGATTTTTTTAAATTTTCACTTGGGGGGCTGCTATACAGGGGAACAGAGGATATGGAGGGCCTAGGAAGTGACCAGAACTGGGGTACATGATGTGAAATTCCTGAAGATTTAATAAAGAAATTATGTTAAATATAATAAAAGTATAATAGTTGTCAGTATTTTGATAAGAATCTTTCCAACAAGTTAAAACTTTTACGTTTTCCACAACTGGTTCATCATAAATACTGATTTCTGACTATCATTTTATTTTAATTTTTCCTCATGAATTTTTTCTTTATTGATTTTTTTGTTTTGATTTTTAGAGAGGGTCTTTGTATGTACCCCAGGCAGACCCTGAATGCATTATGTAGTCCAAGCTGGCCTCAATCTCACAGAAAACCCTCTTTCAGCCTCCTGAGTTTTGTGACTATAGGCTTGTGCCAGCATATCTGGATGAACATTTTTCTATATCATCTTGTCTTCTTTATCATTTTTATTATGATTGCATAGTATTTTATTATATACTTTTAAAGACTTCCAACTTGCTTCCAGCTTCAAATATGCAATGGTCAAGAAGTCACATTTTATACTACAGTCACCAAGTTTTTAGCCATCACTTCTAAAAGAGTCCCATCCATGAGTGAGATCCGGGGTTCTGTCCCCATCACAGGAGGCAGAGGGTGAAAGAAACTAATTAAACCCTAGATGCCAGCAGACTGTTGACATGTCACCAAATAGAGAGGGGAAATCAGTATGCCATGGTTTAACCTTGAAACAACTTATTACATATTTATATGTATATTTATATGTAGAAAAGATACAATAACATGGGTGGTGGGATTTTCTCTACAAGGTAAAAGACAACACCTTCCTTCTCCATTGTACAATCCCACAACCTTTCACATCTGTCTACAGGCAACAAGCTTGATTGAGACTCCAGTGACCCAGAGGCATGGCCAACAACTAAGATCATGTTCGTCCTTTACATCATCATTCACTAGGAGCAGCAGAAAATGGTTTCTTACCTGGAGGAGAGTCTGCATTGAGGTCTGAGGAATCAAATTCATTCATGAGGTTCTTGTTAATATAAATGTTTTCTGAAAACATGTTGAGAAGAAATCTTGCCCTGCCCTCAGAAGATTTGTGCCATCCCTTCCTTAAAATAGGTCCTAAGAACACAGCCCACGGAACCAGCTAAGCAGGACTCACAGGGCTCACAGAGACTCAAGCTGCTTTCATAGAACCTGCACGGATCTGCACTAGGCCCTCAACATACAAGCTGGGGTTGTTTAGCTTGGGGTTGTTGTGGGACTCCTAACAGAGGGCATCGGGTGTCTCTGTCTCTTTTACCTGCTCTTAGGACACTTCTCCTCCTAGTGGGTTGCCTCATTGAGTTCTAATATGAGGATTTGTACTAGTCTTATTGAATCTGTTATGCTGAGTTCAATTGATATCCCTGATAGGCTTGCTCTTTTCTGAGAGGAAACAGAGAGGCAATGGATCTGGGGGGAGAGGGTGGTAGCAGAAGACCTGGAAGGAGTGGAGGGAGGGGAAGCTATGGTCAGGATACATTGTATGAGAAAATAATACATTTTTTAAAAAAAGAACAGAAATACACAATATGAAAAAAAATTCTCTAAACAAGAAACAGCAAATTGTCATGCTATCAGCTGGGTGATGAGAAGCACTTCACAGAGAGCTGGCCTGAGTGTGCAGCATGAGGTCCAGTTCCCTGGCACACATTATCTTCAGACACAGGGCCTGGAAAATTGGACTGTGACCTAATAGGGACTAAATAAACAGGACTTTTTCCTTGTCTGCGATTCCTGTTGAGCCAATTGTAATAAACCATGAATGGAGGTCCTGATGAAGTGAACCATGCTATTTCTAGAAGCTGCACTCCCCAGACTGTGTACTGTGAATCAGAATATAAGTTTAGAGGTGGAGGTAACATTGGAAGGGATGCAAATCATGGGTAATTCCATCTGATGTACAGAAGCACCTGGGTGAGTAAAAACCAGTGAGACATCTCCAGAAACCAGGGCACCCTACCATCTTTTGTGTATCTAATAAATTCTTGCGTAAAGGGTATTGTCTAAAGCCTAGTGCTTTTAGGAAATAAAATAGCATGTTTGGGTTTGGAGAGATGGCTCAGAGATTAAGAGCACTAACTGTTCTTCCAGAGGACCTGAGTTCAAGTCCCAGCAAACACATGGTGGCTCACAACCATCCGTAATGAGATCTAGTGCCCTCTTCTGGCATGCAGGCAGAACACTGTGCCATAAATAAATAAATGAATGAATGAATAAATAAATAAATAAACAAGTAAATAAGTAAATAAATAAGTAAGTAAATCTTTTTAAAAATTGCATGTTTGGATGAAAAAAATCAACAAGTTTACTGGAAGGTGTGGGAAAGAGGAACTAGGCCATTAGAGAAGTCTGCCCTGGGACCCGAGCTCTCTGCATTCTGTGCAAGCATAAAGTTCCACATGCAAATATGGTTTCGAGCAAACCAGACCACAAGAGCACACACTGGGTCACTGTAGGTACCACATCATTTTGACTGAAGAGGCGAGTTCTGATACCACATTCTAGAGGACCATTGTCCCCTCACCATTGTGTGGGCTCCCACTTCCCACTCAGCTGCCTCCAGCAGGTGGGAAGGCAAAGCTCACATCCTGGTCCTTCTGAAGCTGCTCCTCTGAGCTCTCTGCTTCCCACTGTCTTCATAACTCACTCATGGTTACTCTCCACTCACTGGGCCACTGGCCACATCCTGACACAGCTCTGGTTAGCAGCTGTGGGAGGAGGCTGTCTCTCTCCTCATGCCTGTCTTCCCTTGATCCCAGCACTGCTGAGCAGGAGCCTTGTGGGTCCACAGCACTGTTGGGAACAGTTGGGAAAATTAATGGAGCACAACATAGCAGGGGAAAACTAGTTACTAAAAAGGGGATCATTTGTGTTTCTCCCGCAGACGTCTTCCAGCTCATACCCCATGCTCAACCTTCAGCTCTTCCAAACACTTCTCTTCTTGAAATCTCCTCTAGCTACTCCCATGTTCATACACATAACAAGAAAAAACACATGCATGAACACACACAAAACACCCCCCCCACACACACACACAAACAACTCCACACACCCATGCCTGGTCTACCCTATGCAAGGAAGCTCCTTTCAACATTATGAGCCTGTGAATGTCAGCCCACTATGAAACCAATACTGTTCACAGGTGCTTCCTCACTCTACACAGGTGCCCTCCTCACTCTTCTGAATACCCAGTTCCTCCATCAGGACCCTCTCCTGTAGATGTAACCAATCGTGTTATTAAATAAGAAACACAGAAACAATGTAAAAGAGAAAGCCAAGAGGTCAGAGCTCAGAGCTAAAATCTCACCCTTCCTCCTGCTCTCCCAGCTTCCCAAAAGAGAGCTATTTCCCTGTGTGTAAGTCGTTTCATAGTCATTCTGCCTTCTCATTGGTTGTAAACCCAAACACGTGACTGCCTCGTCACTGTCTGTATGTACAGCCCCCTAGGTCTTAAAGGCATATGTCTCCAATGCTGGCTGTATCCCTGAACACACAAAGATCTATGGGATTAAAGGCATGCACCATCACCACCACCACCACACTCTGTCTATGGCTCTAATAGCTCTGACCCCCGGGCAACTTTATTTATTAACATACAATCAAAATCACATTTCAGTACAATTATAATACCACCACACTCTCCTCCTATTTACAGTTCTGACTCTCCACAGGGCCCCCCACCTGACCCTTCCACAGACACCTGCCTTGCCCTCTCTACACCATACTTTATTCAGGAGGTTACTAAGTAACTGAGGTGCTTCAAGGAAGGAAACAAATATGACAGAATATGAAGTCCTGTATGATTATTGAACCCATTGAGTATTTCCATAGTAATAAATATGCCTACACACTACTTCACTCCACTCACAGATGCTCAGCCGTTTTACCCTCTCAGCAAAATATATTTTTAAAGTTATCATATCTCACATACATTTCAAAAAGTCCTGCATAATACTCAAGTGGCTTGCAACAACAAATATTTTTCTTTTGCATATGTTCTAAGTATGTCCCTCATTCTAAGTGACCTGTAGGTCATTGTAATTCTGTTCAGTTTCTTACCTCATTTATCATTTTGGAGCCAGGATCATAGAGAACAGCAACTTCTTGTAAGTAGAATGTGTAGTAACCTCTTGTATTTAGAGAATCAGATTCATTCTCATTCTATGGGCCAGTGAAAGTCACCTGGACAAACCAGCCAATTGGAATTGAAAGCATACTCTATATAAAGGAAGATGGGCCAAAGGCATTGAAATGGTCCTTTTACAGAGGAATATGAAAGCACTTGGCACCAGCATGGCATCTACACCTAATCCCTTTACTGTTTTCTCAGGAGATGTTTTGTTTGGGGTTTCACAAAGGAAAATTAGTCCATCGGCAGAAAAGAGGTACCATTGCAACACAAACATGAAATACTGAAACTTGTTGGAGAGATGGCTCAATGATCATAAGCATTGGCTGCTCTTCCAAAGGTCCTGAGTTCAGTTCCCAGCAACCACATGGTGGCTCACGACCACCTATAGTGAAATCTGATGCAATCTTCTGGCATAAAGTCATACATGCAGATATAATACTCATGTATATGAAATAAATAAAATACTCAAACTTGTGCTTTGCTGATCTCTGATATTGAAGTAAACTAGTGTAATACGGGGTTAGTGTTGGGTGTCTGTCATGTACACCATGGGGTCTGTTGGGAAGCAGTGTGGGAGTGCCTGGGACAGTGATGGTGCACATTCTCCTGTTCACCAACATCTGCATTCATATTATTTTATATCTGACCTGTCGAAGAAAGACTTTGTTTAAACTTTTACCCATTTCATGGGAGGTTACCTCTCAAATTGATTAGAATTCCTGGAGCTATTTGGAATTCTGTTTTATCATGGTAGGCCATGAAGCTTTATGCTGCTCAGTTCTTTCATAGTTCATGCTAACAAGACAATTCATGTAGGGAGCTCACTATTTCAGAAACACTGACATTGTGATGAAAGAGTTGAGCCTTTGAGCCATGAGATGCTCACCCTGGCAGGGAAATGATACTGAAGGCTGAGTTCACTGTTTTATCAACCAAACACTCACACCTATATAATAAACCCTGGTAAAACTCTGAACACAAAAGCTCACATGACTGCCCCCTGGTTGGCTTAATCTGTACACTGCGACTCATTAACATTCTGGGAAGGAGATGCATCATGGGATCAATGGAAGTTTCCTTTATGGGATGCTCCCTGACTTCACCTGGTCTCATGTCTCTCCCTTCAGTTCTCCTTTGTAGCTTTCTACATAACAGAACTATAATCCTAGTAGAACAGAATCCTTAGTTCAGTGTTTTATCCTAGAATCTCATAAATCTGCAGGTATTAAGGGATCCTGGGACTCTGCAGACAGATGACTTGAACTAATGGCTTCCTTAGGAACTTCTGAACTTGAAGCTTGAGTCTGAAATGAGGATAGTCTTGTGGAGGCAAGTCCTGAACTTGTAGAATAATTTAATTAGTAAATGAAATGTTTTTGGCTATAGCTTACAGGACAGCCATATGAAACATTTTGAGGATGGCTGAGGAAATACAGGCAAGATCACACATCATCTGAGAAAAGAGTTGTTAAATTTTCTAAGAGTGATAGTGGTATTGTTTTGTTGTGCAATGACAATTTCAGATGATAGATACTGAAATATTGACCGAAGTGTAATGTATCAAACTAGCTATCAAGTGCCCTATCATTTAACATGTATATATATATATATAAAATATATATATATATATATATATATATATAATTATCAACAATCATTACTATAGATGGTAATTATATGAGTATTGATGATAACAGCCAGTCAACTTCTGTTTCAAAATATTCATGATAAGAAGTTGAAAAGGCTTCCAAAGTGTTAAGCAGCAGCAGGCTCCATGGGACATGTGGCTCTCCTCAATATCCATCCACAGGACACAGGCTGTCCCTAATGTGGCAGCACAGGGTGGGACACCAAGAACAACAGGTGGTGCCAGTAGAAGGTTGGCTATCATCTTCTTAGACTTGCTCTTGAGGAAGGTCACCCAGTCCAGGATCAGCCACCATTAGAGGCCCACATCAGCCTCACGGCACCCACAGCACCTGACACACTAGCCATGGGGACCTGTGGGGCGTTTACTTTTTCTTCCCCATAAGCTCAGAGAAGAGCTTTTTTACTACCTGTAAAGCCCAAAGAAAGATTTTTTCCCCCAGTTTGCGTTTATAGCTCCCAAAGTAAGAAAGTTGAAGAGTTTTTCTGTCTAGTTGCCTTACTTATTTTTTCCTACACAATCTTACACACTTCTAAGTTTTTCCTAAACTATATTACTATGCTGTATCTTACTTATTTTTCACAGATAGAAATTGAGAAAGGGATAGAAGATAGAAAATTTTGACAGAAGAGAATTTCGCTGCAGCATTGGACATCCTTCCAGTCCGCTTTCCTTTTCTCTCAAGGATAAAACCCCTGCCTCCCAAAAATATATATAAAAAAATATATTTTTTTTTCATAACACCGGCATGCCTTTCCACTGGCAGGGCTGACAGCACTTTCACCAAAAACTCTGTAATAAAACAATTATTTTCCTTTATCCTTAGTCCCTATTACTTTGTCTGTAGTCCCTGTTCATTTGTCTTTAGTCCCCCCTTTTTTTGTTCCCTTTTTTTCTTTAGTCCCTTTTTTTTCTTTTTTCTTTAGTCCCTGTTCATGGTGCCATTCTGTGGGGTGTTTACCCACCACCCCCACAGCTTCCCAGAGTTTTCTTGAGTGCAATCAGCAGGAAATATTAGATAGAAGGATTTATTGCGGAGAGTATCGCGGAGATAAACAGATAGAAAATAAAGGATAGCCTCGAGAGGGCCTGGAACCTATTCCAAAGGGTCCCGATTGTCTCTGGCCCAGGGTTTTTATAGAGACACCAAGGGGTGGAGCAAAAGACCTCCTCCCCCAGCACAGCCAAGTGCAGACCATCTCAGACACCTGCACTCAGGCCCGTGGTCCTGATCATCCTCTATTCAGACCTGCTGGGTAAAGCCATGAGGAACCCGAGAATGGGCTCCCACAGGGACCAAGTTCCTGAATGGTCCTGGTAGTGCAGGTATTGGGGGACACGAGAAAATGCTGATGGAAGGGCACAAACTGCCAGAGAAAATGTGAGTAAGCACTGAGGATCAAAGTGACAATAGGTAACAATGTCACCCTGTCTGTCTGAATTTGCTTAAGGAGATCTTAAATGTTCTACACCACACAAACACAAAACAGACAACTATGTTAGGTAATAGAGGGTGTTGTTAAATTGATTGTGGTAGCCATTGCCCAATACATTTCCATATCAAGTCAAGGTGGTATAATGTAAATATACATTATTTATTTGTGAAGTATACATCAATAAATCCAAAGACAGAGGAACAAAGAGACAGGGAAATGACTAGAGGGACCACACCATACAACTCTATCATCAAATAAGACCTTAGGAATCCAAGAAAGGACACAGAGGCTGGAGTACTTCCACATATGCACAAAGGGATCCTGTAGAGTCTCTAGAATATGGGAAATTCTCATTATATAATGAGTAAAAAATGAATAAATAAGTATATTTGGAGACCAGTATTAACATATGGATAACTGTTGGCTGCCTACCTAAAATTCTATGGACATCTCTTCCACAAGAAGATTTTTTCAGGTATCTGTATAATGCTGGATAAAAATGCAATCCATGTCCATGAAAAATGCTTGATTCATAAGTATATTTTCTTCACCTGACAAACTGACTTCTGTTTACCATTGCAGGTGACGTCATTCCAGCCCCAATCAGATTTTCGATGATTTACTGTAACACATTGTTCATGGTCAAAGTTGGGCTCACCTTGGTGCCAGAACCTGGAAGGGAGGAAAGATCATCAGGGTGTTTCCCACAGTGATGCTGGGAAAGAGAAAACAAGAATAGGCAAGCCTGAGGATGTGGTGGGAATTTGTGGAAATCAGAACCAGGTGTGTACAAACCAACCGTTCTTCATCACCCATGTCTGACATGTCCCTGGAAACAGGGCCACCTCACTCAATATTCTCTTAGCTTGTTACTTAACTGTTCTCCCAGAACACATCCCAGGGGCTACTTCATCCCTAGGTCTTGGTACCCAGGGACTGTCATTCCATGTGCTTACTTACATGATGAAAAGGTCTCTCATTCTCATGCTATAATATTTTTTTTTTCATTTTACAGTAGTCTTTTTTTAGAGACTGGAGAAATACTTAAAATAGTTAGATAATCTACTTAATTCTGTCATATAGGATAAGTAATTTACTACACTGGATTCCTACTTTTCTTCTCTGAAAACTAAGAATAAGAATAACATTACTACCTATTTCTCACAACAGAAATCAGGATAGAATATGGGAACATACTAAGGTATGAGAGTTTTTAAATAATTACATAAATACGACACAAAAAAATATGAGATTGAGGGCTTTTGATTTAAGAGAAATAATCAGTTATGATCTTGACATTAATTTTTATTATAGATATAAATGAAATCTGGACAGATGGCTCAGACATAAGAGTGCTCACTGCTTTTCCAGAACACATGACATCTCTGTTCCCAGTACCCATATTGGCACAGTCATACCACCTGTGAGCTCAGCTCCAGAGAATCCAACATCCACTTACGGGCTCCATGGGCAGCCACATACTCACGACACACAGAGAGACATAGATATATACACTAATAAAAATAAATTAAATCCCATTGTTAAATATATAGATGAGAGATTGAAAATGTAATAGAATTCATCATGGTGTAGCACCTTGGTTGGGTGCCCTGGGTACTAATCATCCTACACTCTTCAAACTCAGTTTCCTCATCTGTCCTGAGAGTATCAGTGACATGTGTCTCACAGGACTCCTTGATGAGGACATGGGGATAAAGTAACTCCATCCCCAGCACTCACACCAGGAGTGAGCTGTTTTAGTTTCATAACCAACAGCTGGAACATCTTAAAGTCTTCTCATGCTACAGGACCCAGGACTCCTCTAGGTAACTCTGGACTCACGTGGCACTTTCATTGTATGGTGTCTGATCAACCCATCGCCACTGTCGGTGACCTGCATCCGAAAGGCCAATATAATAAGCAGCTTTAGGATCCAGGGTCTTGGTGATGAAATCCTAAGAGGAAAGAAAGATACAGCATTCAGCCTGGATGGAGTGATTCTTTTTCTGCTATAGAATTTTTATAAGAAATTTTAAGTTATTTTAACTATACAAAATTATAGGTCCAATATGAAGCACATATGCAATTATGTAACAAACAAATCCTAGTTCATCTCTCTAGGCCATTAATTAGTTCTCAAATTATAGATTAATAAACTTTAATTATACATTTTAGAGGTACACTGTGATACTTTGACTGACTTTTTTCCTGGTCACAGTGAAATGAGAAGACAAAGAAAGGATCAAGGAATAGAAGAGCCACCACACCCCCAGGAGTGTCATCTTCTCTGACTGACCAGGACTCAAAGTCATCACCCATGGGCCTGATTTCCATGACATTGGAAACAATCTCTGTCCATGATCATAATAATTCTCATCTCAGACTCACTCCATCTTTTCTTCCCCAGCACCATTCTTGAAAGTTGTGCATGAGAGAATTTAGCAGATTTAATCATTCTCCATTCATAACCTCAGATATTTCATTTCTGATGGTTGGCTGTGACTCCTGATTTGATCCTCTTACACTAGTCAGGTCTGCGCCCTCCTCTGTTAGGCAGTGGGTACTACAGGAAGCATTAGAGTGCTGAAATCACAAACTGCTCTTTCAAGCAGAAACATTTCATCCTTCCCTCCACCCTCAGGCATTGCATTTCTGTTGCCATGGTTCCCTGTGGGTTGTTCAGCTTCACTGAAGCAGGGGCAAGGTGTAGAATGCCAAGGCTGAAGCAACCTTTCCAGCTTCCTGATGGAAAGCCTTCTGCCACATCAGCAACACCCATTTCAACAAAACTCCCTCTTAGTAAAAAGAGGCAGACAGCAGACCAGGCCCAGGCCCCACTCTCTCCCAGGATGCACCTGCTCTTCCTGGCTGTGGATCACCATCAGATGAGCACCCATGCTGGAGCACTTCTCCTCACTCTCTCTCCAAGATGCTGAGTCACTCACAGTGAAGTAGCAGTGGGAACTAAATGGCTTCCAATCCTTTGGGCAACAGCTCCAGACTTTGTCTTTGGGGGAAGAAGGAAATGTAAGTGCAATGTCATAAAGTCATTTTAAAACCTACCTGATGTGGAGACCACATGTAAGCTGGGACTCCACACTTCTCCAGATACGACATGAACCCCTTCCCATCAGATGCCAAGCAAACCCAGTCTACCTCTGTCTACACTAACATCAGGACCCCTTTGTCCTACTGGGGTATTGTCTGGAAAACAGAGTGTCATGGACACCCAGAAACCGTGGACATAATCCAAACTATCTGGGTCTCTAAATAATAGTTTAGTTTTTGGTATAACTCATTATACCAAGATCCAGAAAATTTCATAATTTCATATGTTGTATTTAAGCAATACATATCAATAATCATGGCAGCAAAATTCTGACCATTTTTAAGTTAATAATGATAAAAATATTTCACAAAAATATTACAAAGATTCTAGAAATAAATTTAAAATATAATACCTTAAGAAAACAAAAAAATAAAACCCAATGTGTGTAAATACAACTTTTTTTCATTTTTGAAAACATCATTTTAATCATTGCATAGTGTTTCATTAAAACCATATATGAATATATTTTTAACAGATAACTTTTTTGCCAGTTATTTAGGGCATTGCTTTTCTTCACACCCCTATTAAGAATAATAGCAACAGATCAACTTTGTCTACACTAGTTAATTGAGTCCCAGGGAAGAATTGTTGAGAATAACTTGCTGCGTCAAAGGACCAAGTATAGTGTAAATATAACTCTTTCTATGTGTAATAATGTGTTTTTCCATTTTTATAATTAAAAAATTGATAGAATAATTTTTTTAAATGCAGTGGTTATAGTAGAATGAAGGTAACAGAGAAACCAGGAAAAACAAAAATCATAGAAATTGAATTGATTAATAGAGGCAAAATAGAAATAAACAAATAAATACAGTCTCCCATCATGATCCTTAACTGTCTATACCAATTAAAGAGAGGTGTAAAATACATGAAAAATAAAGCAAAGAATTGAGAAGCACCTTGTGGCAGATACAAGAAGTTATATTCACACACTCATATATATCGCTATGTGCTTGTATGGATACCCAGAATGTCAGAGATGGGAAAACAATCACAGAACAGAAGGAGATAGAAGAATGAATGGCCAGAGCATGCAGTGTTCAGTGAAGAAGTAAGAAGTTACATTTTTAGTGGTAAACATTAACAAGGCTCAGATGACAAACTCTATTGTGCACCATTATGAAGAACTTGGATACATATAGACAGATACATTATTCTGTTTCTTGAGAAACCTAACCCAATATTCCACCATAGTGTGGGCTATATATTTTGAAAGCAACATCCTTTCAAAATTACAATGTGGAAAATGGATAAAAAAGATCAATTTTTATATTTAATTAAAATATAATTATATTATTTTCCCTCCAATCCCTGCCATGTTCCCTCCTCTCTCTCTCTGAGTCATGGCCTTTTTTTTTATTGTTCTAAGAGCTACAGGCAATTAATAACTGCTAAGTGAGGGAGAATTAATCTTTTCCAGGAATGAGCCTCCTAATTGGTTATCCAATACCAAGTGGTTAGCCTTAAAAAGGTACAACTTTATCAGCTGAACATGGCATAGAAAGATGTAGTCAGACTAGGCATAATCCCTCATATCAAGGCTGCACAAGGAAATCCAATGGGAGAAAGAAGGTCCCATGAGCAGAGGAGGGCTGTTCTTTATGAAGGGAAATGGAGGGACAGTGGATCTGGGAGATGGGGAAATGGAGGGGGCTGGGAGGTGGAGGGGACTGGGAGGAGAGGAGAGACAGGAGGCTGCAGCTGGGATGTATTGTATGAAAGAAGAAAAATTTTTTAAAAAAAGAAATAAAAGTTTCAGATGATGAAAAAAAAGGTACACTTTTAAATGGACCACCTTAAGTGGACCATCAGGTGATAATAACAGTCTGAAATAATTTGTATAGTTTAGACCCTGTGTACTATATAATTAAACTAGCATTTCACACCTGTCATCTTCCTTTCCAAAAATAATTACTCCAATTTTAATATGGGAATATCCTGTAATATATCAAGTCAGTCATCCTCAGAACTGATATTCAGATCATTTAAAACAAGTATCTTCTGAAAACTCAACAAACCTAGAGAAAACTGAAGAGATGTGACAGCTAAATACACTGTGCCATCCCAGATGAGAGTCTAGTAATCGTGAACTTCAATCAGTGATGACGTCAGTATTCACTCGCTAGTTGTAGCAACCATGTTTGCTTATAAAGATTTCGTCTAGGGGACAGTGTATGAATATATGGGGGTTAGAATGATATCTTTATATCACATGAAATCATCTATAATTTAAAAATGTTCTCAAGGAGTCTATTAATACTTTAAGTAATTTGTATTCAAGATACAGTGCTTCATCATTTTATTCAAATTATATATGTATATATGCAGTGTTCAGTGAAGAAGTAAGAAATTACATTTTTAGTGGTTTCTGGGAATTGAACTCAAGCCTGCTGAAAGAGCAACCAGTGCTCTTAACCTCTGAGCCATTTCTACAGCCTGTGTGTGTGTGTGTGTGTGTGTGTGTGTGTGTGTGTGTGTGTGTACTGAGGTAAAAAACAGAAAGTGTGCAGAGATGGTTCAGGGAGAAGCAAAAGCTAAAAAAATCTAATACAATAGAACCCTTTACACAAACAAGACTTGTGTAGACAAATGGAGGCATACATATCAGACTTTCTGGTCTGATATAGATGTACATGTGGACTCCATGTCTCAGTATGTGCCACCTGGGAATCTATTAAAAACATCACACAACTCAGGCAGACATCTCCTACTCAAGTGCAAGCCACACCACCCAGAAGAACCAGTAGGCAAACTCAAGCAGACTCAACTGCTGGACCAGAGACCACTAGGCCACTAGAACTCCAGATAGACTTCCCGACCCAGAACTTTCTCCACTCTCCTAGTTCACCCCAGCCACTACCCCCAATCGCCCCTCCCCTAATCACAATGTCCCAGTCCGCAAAGCAGATGGAGAGGCCATGCTCAACAAGAGGCCAGGCCAGCTGCCAGAAGTCTAGTCCTCACCTGGGGAGAAGAACCTCTGTTCAACCATAGGCCACACAGAAGAAAAGACCAAAAAGGAAAGAGAAAACAAGAAATAAAACACCAACCAAAGATAAACTTAACACCTAGTCATAAAATCACCCCAAACCCAGATGCCTGGGCTAAAGGAAGAATGCAATCAACAACAGCCATGGTGATATGTCACCACCAGAGCCCAGCTGTCCTACTACAGCAAGCCCTGAATATCCCAACACAGCCAAAGTACAAGAAAAAGACCTTAGAACCAACTTTGTACAGATGATAGAGGTCCTTAAAAAGGAAAATGAATAAACCCCTTAAAGAAATCAAGGAAAACACAAACAAAAAATTGGAGGAAATGAATAAATCCCATAAAGAAAGCCAAGAAAAAACAAACAGTTGAAGGAAATAAATAAAACTGATCAAGACCTGAAAATGGAAATAGAAGCAATAAAGAAAACACAAAATGAAGGGATTCTGGAAATGGAAAATCTAGGTAAGTGAACGGGAACTACAGATGCAAACATAAGCATGAGAATACAAGAGAGGGAAGGGAGGATCTCAGGCATTCAAGATACGACAGAAGAAATAGATACTTCAGCCAAAAAACATTAAGTCTAAAAAATTTCTGACACAAAACAGCTAGGAAATCTTAGACTCTATAAAGAGATCAAACCTAAATATAATGGGAATATAGCAAGGAGAAGAATCTCAGCTCAAAGGCCCAGAAAATATTTTCAACAAAATCATATAAGAAAATTTTCCTAATCTAAAGAAGGGGATTCCTATAAAGGAACAGGAAGCATACAGAACACCAAATAAATTGAACCAGAAAAAAAGTCCCCTCACCACATAATAATGAAAACACTAAGCAGTTAGAACAAATAAAAATTATTAAAGACTGCAAGGGGAAAAGACCAAGTAACATATAAAGGCATACCTACTAGAATTACACCTCATTTCTAAGTGAAGTCTATAAATGCCAAAAGGGCCCGGACAGATAAACTGAAGATTGTAAGAGACCATAAATGCCAGCCCTTACTATGATAGCAAAACTTTCAATCAACTTAGATGAAGATATGATATTTCATGATAAAATCAAATTCAAATAATATTTGTCCACAACTCCAGCCCTACAGAAAGTACTAGAAAGAAAACTCCAACCCAAGGATGTTAACAATGCCTATGAAAACACAGGAAATAAATAATTCCACTCTAGCAAAATCAACAGAAGGGAAGCACACACACATACACACACCACAACTGATAACAACAACAACAAAATAACAGGAATTAACAATCATTGGTCATTGATGTCTTTCAATATCAATAGACTCTATTTTCTAAGAAAAAACACACAGACTAAGAGAATGGAAGCGAAACTAGGATCCATCCTTCTGCTGCATACAAAAACTACTCCTCAATATCAAAGATAGACATTACCTCAGAATAAAGGGTTGGAAAAGATATTCCAAGCAAATGAACCTAAGGAACAGCCTGGAGTAAGCATTCTAATGTCTGACAAAATAGACTTCAAACCAAAATTAGTCAAAAGAGACTGGGAGAGGCACTTCATACTCGTCAAAGGGAAAATCCACCAAGATGACATTTCAATTCTTAACATCTATGCTCCAAATTCAAAGGCACCCAAGTTTGTAAAGGAAACACTACTAAAGCATACATCACACATCTACAAGGTTGACCCTTTCAAAAACTTCTTGTAATGGGTGATACGGAACCTGAACTGGCCATCTCCTGTAACCAGCCAAGGCTTTCAGTGGTGGGACTGAGATTCCAACCCAGGCACAAAACTTTCAACCTATGCTTTATTCTGCCTGCAAGATATGCTGGGGTAGAGGTGGCACAGAACTTGTGGGACTAGCCAACCATGACTGGTCCAACATGAGGCCCAAGCCACAAGAGGGAGCCCATGCAAGACCCTGCCTGGATGGCCAGGAATCTGAAATGGGATGACTCAGAGACCTAGAGCAGAACTAAACATAAAAACAAAAACAAAACAAGACAAACAAAAAACAAAAACAAAAACAAAAACAAAAGTCAATGAACTGATTTCTAACAACATTCCACTATACTCATAGACTGGTGGCTACCCTATTTGTCATCAGAGAGGCTTCATCCAGCCACTGATGGGAGCAAAGGCAGAGACCCAAGACCAAGCATTAGACAGAGCTTGGGGAACCCTGCAGAAGAGGGGAAAGGATTTTAGGAGCCAAAAAAGTCGAGGACACCAGGCTGCATATATGTTATGGTTGTTAGCATGGTATTCCTGTGGGATTCCTAAGAGTGGGGTGTCTCTGACTCTTACCTGCTCTTGGGATGTGTTCCTCCCACTGGGTTGCCTTGGTCAGACTTGATATGAGGGTTTGTGCCTAGTCTTGTTATAACTTGCTGTGCTGTGTTTGGTTGACATCCCTTTGGAGACCTGCTCTCTTATGAAGGGAAACAGAGGAGTGGATCTAGGGGAGAGAGGAGATGGGGAAGAGAACTGGGAGGAGTGGAGGGAGAGGAAACTGTGGCTGGGATGCAATGTATAAGAGAAGAATAAGTATAAATGGAAGGAACAAAGGAAGGAAGGAATGAAGGAACAAAGGAAGGAACGAACATAGGAAGGAAGGAACAAATGAACAAAGGAGTGAAGTAAAGAAAGATTATTTGAAACCATTAAACTCTACAGAAAGCAAACAAACTCATAGGCACTTTAATTCTTACCAGATGTGGGTGGATTGTCTTTTTTGCAGTTCAATTCTTTGTAAGTTATAACTTTGTGAGTTAAACTTACAGCTTTTTTTTCTTCAAGAAGTTGAGAGTATTTTTGAAAATAAACTGTGAAAAAAAACCCAGAAACAAAACCACTCATTTTCATGAAAATATTATGGCTTTGACTGTCTACTTACTTGTGCAAAGATCTACCAAATCCCAATTACCTAAGTAGACAGAGCCTAAGATTCCCATCACCCCACAGCCAATGCAGTCCTCAGCCTCCTATTTGAAACCACAGGTACTTCCAGGACTCCAGAAAGACCATGATTTAAAAGGCAGGCAGGCCCACTGCCATGACTCTAAAGGGAGTGAGCCATACCCTTCCATGTTAACATGAGATGAAAACGCTAACTCCTGGGGGAGATGAAGCAGACAGAGATATTTGTATTCAAGAATGTAAACTGTCTTGGCTTTGGGAGGAAAGGGGGTTAACTAATTCTGAGAAGCTCTAGGTTATTTTAGAATGTGAAATAAAAAAGAACTCAACATGCATCTGTGGAGCATTGTTTTGTTTCTCAAACCCTCTTCCTTTCAACCAGATTACTCCTCCACGCACATGCTCACTCTCTCCTGGTTTACAGCTGACTGGCTTCTCTCTAGAACTGAATTTCTTCTCTTTCCTCCCAGAGTCTTGTCCTCCTTACCCCGCCACTTTGGCTTTTTCCATTTCACTCACACCAGATTTGAAATGGATCATCAATAATACCCCAGGATAATTAGCTAGCTGTCTTGCTATTGGACTCGATCTAGTTCTCCTCCTCAGCTCTTAACACATTGCTCCGTCCTGGTTTTGCATCACCATTTTTTGCCATCACTTCTTGTTGTTTTTTATAATCTCTTCTCCCTCCATCCACCCTTTAAAATGTAACACTTCCTACAGTCTTGTCACGATGCTTCCTCCTCATACAAAATCTTCCCAAGTGATGCCATGTATTGCTATGGTCTTGCCTGCTGCCTGTATGTGCTGGATTTTGTGCTCACTAAGCACAAACATATTAGGTTCTACTCAATAAGCCCCAAACTGAAATCAACACGTGCCAACTTAAACCTATAACTTATCCTAGATTGTCTACCTCTTTGAATAACTTCATGGTTGCTGAATTTACATCATCAGAATATTAAAGTCACAATGTACTTCTTGGACCCCTTAATCCCTGGATCTCTACATTCATCAGCATCTACTTCCTTGGTGTTGTGTTCTTTTTTTTGTTTTGTTTTGTTTTGTTTTTTTTGTTTTTTTCGAGACAGGGTTTCTCTATGTAGCTTTGCGCCTTTCCTGGAACTCACTTGGTAGCCCAGGCTGGCCTTGAACGCACAGAGATCCACCTGGCTTTGCCTCCCCAGTGCTGGGATTAAAGGCATGCACCACCACCGCCCGGCTTTTTTCTTTTTCTTTTTCTTTCTTTCTTTTTTTTTTGGGGGGGGGGGTGTTGTGTTTTTACCATTCAAAGTCACCTCGTCTCATGTTCTTCAGACATTATCTCATTATCAGGTTAGAAATAGGCCTTGTCATTTCTCTTTTGTCCTAGTGACTCTGTTTTCAGAGTCCTGCAAAAGCGTCATCTATAATCTATGTTCAGCTACACCAATTTTCTATTTGAAATGTTGCAATGGTTCTCCATGGCTGTGATGCTTTGAAAAAAAAAAAAGACCATGACTTTTAACTTCTGTATTCACAGAAATTAAATGTGATTTTGAAATTTTCCTTGTTAACAAAAAAAAGAAGAAGAAAAAAGAAAAAGAAAAGAAAAACAGTGAAGTCTTTTGTGTGAACTGCCTTCTAGACATCCTTTGGTCAAGAGAATGTGCAAAATCAACTCTGCTCTATTATCAAGTTAAATTTTTTAAAAGATTTATATATTTATTATATATAAAGTGTTCTGTCTGCACGTTTTCCTGCAGGCCAGAATAAGGAACCAGATCTCATTGTAGATGATTGTAAGCTACAATATGGTTTCTGGGAATTGAACTCAGGACCTCTGGAAGAGCATTCTGTGCTCTTAACCTCTGAGCCATCTCTCCAGCCCAAGTGTTAAATATTTTGAGAGACCTGGCTCATGGTCACCCTCAATCTTGGAAGTCTGCAAGCTGCTATGTAAATAAGCCAGGACATCCTAAGGAACTATAAAAAGGTGACTCATACTGTTAGTCATCCTAACTGGCATTCTCCTCTCAGAGGCTGAGGTGCCTGGACTGGTAACTGACCACATACACACGTCTAAGTTCAGCTAAGACCATAGAAGCCACTCAGTGGAGATCAGCCTAAACTGCCACACCACAGAAGCATAAGATAAATAAATTGTTGTTTTACCTCATTAAGTTTATGCTGATTTATTAAGCAGAAAACCATACTTGATAAAAAAAAAAAAACAGTATTTAGATGAAAAAAACTGAGTTTTTCATAATGGGGTAAAATATAAGCTCTGCATGCCACTATGTCTACCTGGGAAATTTTCATTTCTTTTTCACCTAGAACTGTGTACTTCAGCCATTCACGCTTATGTCTGTCATCTCTGTGACATTCATGGTACATACAGTTCTAGACATAGTCTCTTCTAAGAAATCTGTGTCAGCACAAGACTTCCTGGACAATGTTGTAGACACTGGTCCATTTTTTCTTAGACACAGATTTTTACATAGTCCAGGCTAGCTCCACACTTGCTGTCTTCCTGTCTCAACATCCTGAGTAGCCACTGAACATAGCTGGCACTGATTCGTTGACTTTCCTCTAAGATTCTGGAGAACAGAGTCCATGTTATTCCTGGGCTCTGTTAGACACACTGTAAAACATACAGTAAATGGCTACTATTTGGTTCAAGTGAATGAGTAAAACACCCTAAATACACTAGTTTCCATGCATTTTAAATTTTTTAGAAATTCTCGAATCTTTAATGAGTAGAAATCCACCCATTTGCTCAGTTGGCTTCTAGATTTCACATAATCCTGGACAGCACAGAGCAATTAGTAATTAGCTAAAGAACACTTCTTGGGTAATTTCTTCCTAGCTACTTCTTGTCCACAAGCTCATCCCAAGATGAAGGAGTCCTATACACACACAGCTTGTATACACATACAGCTCAACTTCTAAATGCTGATGAGAAAACAGATTTGACCTCCCAGTCTAACAAAGACAACACTCCACATATTTCACTCTACAAGCCCACATACGTTCATAAATGCACTCCAGTTTCTCTAATGAGATGGATTCCTTTTTCCCCAAGACAATAGCTAAATCCAAGGACAGTAAAAGACACAATGTAACACCTTGAATTATTTCTTTCCAAACAACATTTCTTCTCCATACTCTGTTAAGTGCCGGTGCTACAGCAGAACCTCTCTTCACCTAAGGCAGACATCGTTTATTGATTCATCTGCGATACGTACAGATAAAGGCAGCCAAGAATGAGATTGCCAACAGCAGGAAAAGTGCCATCAGTGATGTGAAGAGCAGTGAGGGGCAGCCAGGCTTACTTAGATGAGGGGTGGGCTTCACTTTGGGAGCTGGAAGGAGAGCACATTCATCTCATGAGTGATAAGTTTCCCCCTTGTTTCTGCTTTTACTCCCTCCCCGTCTCACTATTCTCCATGTCACATAATTACTAATAGTGTGAATATTTGAAATAATAGAAAAACAATGTTCATTGTAAAAAACATTACAAAATACATAAAAGAATATACACTATTGAAATAGCTGGTATTAATATTTTGAGATCTGAAAAATAATTTGAATATATATATATTCACAAAAACAGTTTGATCAAATCATTTCAGCAAGTTCTTTTTTTGGTGGTGGGAGGTTTAATGGACTAGGATCTCACTATGTAGACCAGGCTGGTCTGCAACTCATTATGTAGAGCAGGCTGGCCTCAAATCCTCAGTGATCCTCCTGCCTCTGCCTCTGGAGTGCTGGAATTAGACCACACTGGCCCTTTCAGCAAATTTTAAAGGATGTTCATATAGTATGTTTTCCGACATGGCGACACAGCATAATAATGCCATCTGCCTGTGTCTTTCCTTTTACACTGTCTTGTAGGTATATTTTCATATGACCATGTTTTCTTGGTGTTCTTTACTGTGGTTGCAGCAGGATATATTCTAATACCTTCCAGACTGTCCAAACATTAAAGACACATATGCAATAAAAGGTAAATATTTCTAATCATTTTCCATATCTTTAGCATATGGTCATTTGGCTAGTCACTGACTCATGACTGGAAACCGTTTGCTAGATGAAGATAAAATTTAGTGGAGAGCAACTGCCTACCGAGGGAGAGGCTCTGCTTTGATCTATAGTATAAAAGAAAAAGTTCCTTCAAGATAAAAGCTCCACACACAGAAACAGTTTTCATAAAGTTGCAATATAGTGTCAAACATAGAGGGGAAAAGCTCAATAGTGAAAAGTATGATTTCATTTTATGTTCATTTTTATAAAGCAGGAAATGCTATATACAAGATATATACATGCAAGAATGCAGGATACAAGGTATAGCTTCTGTAAATGGCAAGAGCAAAAACCATGCCAAGCAAGCTTTTCTTTCCCACTAGGAAACTCTACAGCCCTTAAAGTCACTCTACAAACAATTCCATCCCCTGCGATTCCAGTAAAATCCATGAGCGCTGAGAAGATTAGTAAACAACATCACTCAAAGTTTATTATTGACTCTTCCTTTATCCTTCCCCCTCATTAAGTCCAGAATTTGTTTTACCTGTAGCAGAATCTAAGTAGGTGCCTGAGGACTTGGATTCATTCTTGAACTTCACTTCTGCATAGGTGATTTCTGAAGCCATATCAAGAAGAGTGAGACCTGTGTCACTCAGAAAACACACCCTGTCTCCTCCCTAAAACTCGTGGTATGTGAGAACCAATCACGGCGATAAATTGTCATATCACACGATTATATATAAGAAGAGGTATTTTCAGATGTTATATACCACATGAGAATGAGAAACCACAACATGGAATCACTCGGATCACATACAGAGATGCCACATCTTCAAACACCAAAGTAAGAATTGTAGCATTTGAACCTACTCAGCACGATATGCAAATACTATAAAGAGGGAACTCAAAGGCGGAAGGAAAGAAATAGGAAGGAGGGAAGAAGAGGAACCAAGCTATGAGAGAACTCTGTCCTAAGACACTCTGCAGCAAACATAACTTCATGTGCTTCTGTATGCAAACGTAGTTTCAGAAGAACCAGACAACATGAGCAAACACTTAAGGCATGACAACATCCATTTTGACGGGACAGACAAGTTCTGACACCACATTCTAGAGGACCATTGTCCCCTCACCATTGTGTGGGCTCCCACATCCCACTCAGCTGCCTCCTGCAGGGGGAAGGCAAAGCTCACATCCTGGTCCTTCTGAAGCTGCTCCTCTGAGCTCTCTGCTTCCCACTCTCTTCATAACACACTCATGGGCACTCTCCACTCACTGGGCCACTGACCACATCCTGACACAGCTCTGGTTAGCAGCTGTGGGAGGAGGCTGTCTCTCTCCTCATGCCTCTCTTCTCTTTGTCCCTGCACTGCTCAGCATGAGCCGCATGGGTTCACAGCACTGTTGGGAACAGTTGGGAGAATTAATGGATCATGATGTACCAGAGGGAAACTTAAACTACTAAAAATGGGACTATTTAGTTCCTCCCACTGACGTCTTCCAACTCATAGTGACATGCTCAGCCTTCAGTTCTTCCAAATATTTTCCTTCTTGAAATGTCCTCTTGCACCTACACATAACAAACAGCACATGCATGAACACCTACACAAACACACATATACAAACACACACACACACACACACACACACACACACACACACACACACACACAGTTCGTGTTCTAGTTTTTCTCTCCAGTTTGTATCCAAACATATTAAAATCCATGGGTGCACATTATTCGCCCCATTTTAGTATAATGTTGCAGCAAGTTTCCTTTTATTTCCCAAATTTCAGCATTTCTAATCTACATATGAGACTGGAAAAAAAAAAACTATGTTCATTATCACTATGGAAAGCTCTCAAGTGACAATCTCTTGGATGCTGCCCATCACCCTTCCACATCCTCCACTAAGCTGCCTGTCTCTCCAGGATGGGTTCCAGCCCTCAGGTCATGCCTGTGTCCCCTGAACTGATAACTTCCTCCCTTTAGCTGGATGTTCCCTCTCATACCAGACACCTTGCTGAAGATCTCATGTCATGACTGAGGAAGGCCTCATTCACTAAGCTTGTGCAATGACTCCTGGTGCTAATCCCTGAGGAGTTTGGCCTATTTGACCACTACAGCCAATACCAGGACATCCACAACCAGGTAAGGATGCTCTCCTTACCCTACTGGACACTAAGGTCTCATGTGGATGTCCACCATAGAGATACACTTTACCCATGTCAGGTCCACTATCTGCAAGGAAGATCCTTTCAACCTTCTGTGTCTCTGAATCCAACCCAGTATGGAGCCAACACTCTGCCCAGGTGCCTTTTCACCACAGATACTTTCCTCACCACGCATGTGTGCCCTCCTCACTCTACACAGGTGCCCTCCTCACACTTCCAAATGTCCAGTTCCTCCATCAGGACCCTCTCCTCTCCTATTTGCAGGTCTGACTCCCCACAGGAAGTGACCTAATGAGTTCACACTCTCCTCACCATGCTGGAGCACAGACTCCCTACAAGTGACCATTCCATAGCATAGCTGCCCTCCTCACCTCTCAGACTCTGAGGTCTCACAGCAGACTGCTGCTTGGAGACTCTCTCCTGAATCCAGACACTTTCTCACCAGCATGCTCACATTCCCCTCACTGCTTGGGCTCCAGTTCTGCTGTCAGGCCAGCCCTCAGCATGGTCACCCAGACCCTGGATCAGACCATTGCTGCCCCACACCTGACCCTTCCACAGACACCTGCCTGGCCCTCCATACACAATTCTTTTTTTTTTTTTTTTTTTGGTTTTTTTTTTCGAGACAGGGTTTCTCTTGTGTAGCTTTGCGCCTTTCCTGGAACTCACTTGGTAGCCCAGGCTGGCCTCGAACTCACAGAGATCCGCCTGCCTCTGCCTCCCGAGTGCTGGGATTAAAGGCGTGCGCCACCACCGCCCGGCCAATTCTTTATTCAGTAAGTTACTAAGTAACTGAGGTGCTGCAAGGAAAGAAACCACATATGATAAATATAAAGTCCTATGTAATTATTAAACCTGTCAAGTATTTCCATGGTAATAAATATGCTACACACCACTTCACTCCAGTCACAGATGCTCAGGGATTTTACCCTCTAGGCAAAAATATATTTCTAAGTTATCATATCTCACATATATTAGAATAAGTCACAGACAATACCAATATTCAGGTGGTTTACAATAACAAATAATTCTCATTTATGTATGTGCTTAGGGTCTTGTTATGGGTCATATAAATTCTGTTCAGCTTCTTTCCACAGTTATAATTTTGGAGACAGATCGTAGAGAATAACATCTTGTATGCTGAACATGTAGTACGTTCCTGCATTTAGCAAATCAGATTCATTTTCATCTTTTGGCCAATGAAAATCACCTGAACAAATCTGACAATTGGGGTTGAAACATACTTTATGTATTGCTTTACAGTGGTGGTGCAGGCTTTAATTCCACCATCTGGGAGGCAGAGGCAGCCAGATCTCTGTGAGTTCTAGAACAGCTTGGTCTATAGCACTAGTTCCAGGACAACCAAAGCTGTTACACAGTGAACCCCTGTCTTTAAAAACAAATAAAATTCTTGAGTAAATTACACTTTGTAAACACTGTAACTGAGAAAGATTACACACACACACACACACACACACACACACACACACACATTTATGAAAACACTTGAGGGACTATAGAAATGTTGCAGTGGTTAAGAGTGAGTACTATTCTCTCTTTTTTTTTTTTTTTTTTTTTTTGGTTTTTCGAGACAGGGTTTCTCTGTGTAGCTTTGCGCCTTTCCTGGAACTCACTTGGTAGCCCAGGCTGGCCTCGAACTCAGAGAGATCTGCCTGGCTCTGCCTCCCGAGTGCTGGGATTAAAGGCGTGCGCCACCACCGCCTGGCGTGAGTACTATTCTCACAGAAGATTGGAGTTCAGTTCCTAGCACAGATGGCCTGTGGCTCACATCCACATTTAACTCCAGCTCCAGGGATGACACCCTCTTCTGCCTCTGTAGACACTGCACTCACATACACCAACCCACACATAGGCCCGTGCATATATACATATTTTAATTAAAAATAAAATCATAAACACACACCCTTTAGCATGACTCCCTGGAGATGCTCACATTCACATCATTAGATTTGCTTTATCCTTTCTGGATCTCCTCTGTTTTTCCAATAAAATTCTGTTCAGCCCAGTATTATCTCTCCCTCCCTGAAACTCTGCTTTATTGACACTAGGGGGGCACATATCCCAATTATGCCTGATTGGAGACCCCTAAAAAGGACTCCACAGGCAGCTGGTACTGCGTGTGTGGTGTCCCACAGTGCCCATTGCTGATGGATTGACCTGATAATCTTGTTTGAAATGCTGACTAACATTCCAAGAATGAATGCTGTTTTGTACACTCTAACTCAGTGTAATTCAGTTCTTTTATAATTGCTTTTACTTCAAGAAATCGAGAATATATTTTAAACAAAGTTGTAAAACAGAATAAAAAAAAACCATTCAGTTTCCTGCTAGTAATAAGACTCATTTTTTTCATTTTTACTTTCTTCTATCCTTTGTAGAAACCAAATCTATAAATGACCAATTATCTGAACAGTTAGAGCCTGCCTGAGAAACACTCCCTATTACCATAGACTGGGTGTGGTGGCTGTGGCCCTAGAAAATGGGAATTAGAATGAGGAAGAATAAAGGTTTCTGGTTGTCCTTAACTATACAAGTTAGTGTAGCTGGTTTGTTAGTTAGCTCATGGCTAGCCTGAACTACATGAGAACCTACTCCCACCCCCCACCCACCCCCCAAAAAATCACCACCTTCAGTCATTATTTCCCTGCTCCTGGTGATTTATGACCACAACTATCTTCAGGAAGAGCTGGAAAAACAAGACAGATCCATGACCCTGGGGACTCTTCATCATTTCATGGAGGACACACTGAAGACTACATCTAAGGTGGTAAGTTCTATTAAGTATGTGCACAGCCCAGGAAAGGTGAAGGAGAAATGAGCTAATTCAGAGCACTTCCAGGTTACCTGAGCAGGGAATTTATAAAAGTGCCCACATTGATCAAAAGGACTTTGTTTCCAACCTCTTCTTTCCTGTCTCCCTCCACACCACCTAGCTCAGACTTCAGTGTCCTCACACTTTCATGGAGTCCCTAACTTAAATCTAACTCACTTTTTCTCTAGAAATTGAATTTTCTTTCTTCTCTTCCTCATCTCCCACTTGTCCCTGGAGTCACTGGATTCTGGCTTTCCCTTCTGCTCATTTACCAAACCGTGTTAGAAATGGACCATCAGCAGCTCCTCCTGTCCACTGATCTGTCCTCTGTGATGAGACTTCCCACATTACAAAAGCCTGCTGGTTCGCTTCCTCCTAACTGTTGGGAAACAGTGGCTCCCTCACTTTTGCCTGGTCCTGCTGGCTGCTGTTTCCTGTGCTCTCTCTTTCACATTTCCTTCCTCACCCACCTCGCTCAAAACGGAACATTGCACCCAGTTCCATCTGAATTCCTCTTTCTCCTCCAATTTCTCTTCCTTAGTGATATTGGATTTTCCCTGGATTGTTGGAGGATGGGATTGTTCCCTTTGTTTTTTTAGTCTGTATTGTTATCTGCTACAAAGGTCTTCTAAAATGTGTACCTCTATCCTAAAACATTTGAGTATGCATCCAAGTAAATTTGTGCATCTGAGATTTAGGTGAACATAAACAAAACTTAAACCTTCATATTCCAAACCAAACCTGCTACTCTTCTTCTTCCTCTTCAAATATCTTCATAACTGATAACTTTATGAATTCAGAATATTAAAGTCATACCTCACTCCTCTGTGTCTCCAATACTCAGCTATCAATATTGATCAAAATGTTGCCTCCTTTTGTCTAAGTTATCTCCTCTCCTGTGCATCACTAGCATGGTACTTGGATCAAACTCCTAGTGCTGCTCATATGGATTCTGTAGCTTCCTAATTTCTGCTTCCCTTCATTTCCACACCTCTGTAAGAGCACACTTGTCTAAGTTTTAATTTTATCATGTCCTGCTTCAGATTCATCAGGGGATCTCCAAGACTGCTACACACTGAAAAACTGGACACACTTCTCAACCTTCCCTATATGAATACCCATTTAGACTATACCTTTCCAGTTCCCTACTCAAGATACTGGTCTATTTCTATATCACCTCATCTGAGCTGCTTTAAAGAGTTCTTTGGCCAGTAAAATACACAAAGGCAAATGTGTGTGTGCTCCATGTTGGGCTTGGCTTACTGCCTCCATCTGTCTTGCAAGTTTGAAGTTGCCATGGGAAGCTGGGTTGTCTGTTACTGATGCAGACTCCATGAGCATGAGTAAGCTCACCTAGGACCATGGGACTCTCCCAACTGAAACCAGTCTTGGTGAAGCCACCAAGCAAGAACTAATTAAATCGTTCAATTAACCTACTAAGTTTTAAGTTGGCTAAAGGTTCAGCCACAACTACTAAATAAAATAACATTTAGAGGGGATGCACGTGTGATATGGTATGCACTATTTTGTGATCTGAGTCCACTTTTTGTCTGTACCTACAGTTTCATGCTTAGTTCTCCATGTATCACTATGCATGACAGTAATGTGTACCTATATTTGCCCATATTTTCCATGCCCCCACATGTCCAGGACATTGCTGGCACACACAGGTCTAGGTGTCATCTGCTCCAAGCTTTTCTTAGCCCCATGTGCTTACTTCTTACTTCTCACCTGCACAGCATTTCCCATGCAATTTTTTAAGCACTGGTTCACCTAACTATTCCCTAATTTCCTGATACAGGGACTGTAGATCTTTTGGACTCTTTGACATGCAGCTCAATATAGAGTAAATTGTTACTACTAAATATTGAATGAATGAGTAGAATATCTACATAAAATATACTATTTATACTCTTCAATTTTTGATCAATTTGAAGGCCAATTTACAGAGAAATCAAGTGTTTTCTAAATTAGCGTTCAGGTTTCACATGATCTGGAAAAAAATAAATGATTAAAGGAACTCCACTGGAGCACTGTCCCTGGAATAGCTCTGTCCATATCTTCTCATTCCAAAATATAGATGTCTATGCATTTAAATACTGCTGATGAGGAAATACAGGTTTGTCCTCATTACTGGAGCCTAATACAGAAGCACCAAAAATTTACTCTGTGACACCAACAAACCCACACTTACTTCTCTAATGAGAATGAATGAGTTTTACAGAAGAGTTATTCTGAAACAGAGAAAAATCCCCAATGTCATCTATTGTAAAATGAATCTTAAAATATCTTATTAATCAAAAAAAACCCTGGAGCCAGATATTTGTGTGAAAACTGAAAGATCAGAGAAACAGAACAAGCCATCCATGTTCTTACCTCTATGATATCCTCAGCCTCATGAGACAAACTTCCTGTTTACTCACACCTTATATAACTTTTTGTGCCATGCCATCTTAGTTCGTTCCTAGTGCTGGGATTAAAAACCTGTGTCATCATACCTTTCTGTTCCAAGTGTGGTCTTGAACTCACAGAGATCTGCATGGATCTGCCTGAGGAATGCTAGATTAAAAGTGAGTGCTACCACTGCCTGACCTCTATGTTTAATATAGCGGCTGGCTTTGTCCTCTGATCCCTATGCAAGCTTTATTGGGGTACACAATATATCACCATAATCTATTTCTCCAGAGTTCTGTCTCAGGTTTCTGTCTAATGGGTCTGTTTCCTTCCCTGTGTTTACTTGTCCCACTATAATTCTTACCGATCAGAGCAATGGAGAATAAGATTGTCAACAGCAGGAAATAGATTGTGAATGAGGTGAGGTGAACCTTGGAGAATCTATGACAACTTTCATGACTCATGATCTTCTTTAGAAGAGCTGAAAGACAAACCAAATTCATGTCTTCACCTCTGTTTCTATTTCCTCTTCTTTCTCCTAATTCTTTTCTTTTTGTGTATGATAAACACTAGCAATGTCATGTTTGAAATAATAGCATATAATCATGTTAGTTATAGAAACATTACAATATGTACAAAATCCCTCATTCCTGATGTTTAGAGTACTCATTGTCCTCAGGGAACCCCACAGACAAAGAGGCAGAAAGAGTGTAAGCACCTGAGGGGATGGGTCACCAGGAGATCAAGGTCCTCTAAATCAACAGAGCCAGGGACAGAAGTCACAAGAACTGAAGCAGCAAGCACAGGGACAGCACAGGTCTGCACCAGGTCCTCTGCTTGGCTATTATAGCTTTCAGCTTAGTGTTAGTATGGCACTCCTGAATGTGAGAATGGGTGGGTCTTTGACTCTTCTTCCTGCTCTTGGGGTTCTTTCCTCCTGTTAGGTTGCATTGTCCAGCTTCAATGTGATGATTTTTGTTTTATCTTATTATAGTTATTTTGACATATTTGGTTGTTATCTCTTAGATTTCTGTTGTTTTCTAATAGACAGAAAGGGAATGGACCTTAGTGGGCAGGGTTAGTGGGGAGGAACTGGGAGTAGTGGAAAGATGTGAAACTATAATCAGGATATATGGTATGATAAAACAATCTACTTTTGATAAAAGAAAAAATGTCAAAAATATTTATGATAAAATAAATAAATAAATAAGAAAAATTGTTGTTGGCCATCCAGCTCAAGTGGGTGAAAGCCACCCAAAGGGCAGCCTGGGTCCTCAAGAACCAGTCTGGTGCGAAGATAACCACTGGCCCACACAGCCTGTTATGGCACCAGGCAGGTGGGTCCCATTATGATGAGCAAGTATGTGGTGGAGAAATGAGAGTGAAAAAGAAGCAGAGTGACTCAAGTGCTGTGGAATAAGTGAACTGGAGGAAGATTAGACTGAGGTGGGAGGCCTTTTTGCTACCTGGGCCATGGTCATTTACAGGACGGTCTGCTGCTAAGAGCCATGTCTGGGTTATAGACCTAACATGGCCAGAGTCTGTATGACCATCTATGGCCTATGTTGCCACCAAAATTCACAAGGATGCCTAGTGTCTGGAACTGCCATCAGTGGCCATGTAGGAATTCAAGAGCCTTGTAGCCACCAGAGTCACACCGATCTTGGTGGCTAATGTTGCCACCTGGGGCAAAGGTGTTGACCAGGCCTGGGCTGCTTCTGAGAGCCCTGTCTGGGTCTGTGGCCCTACAGCAGCTATGGTCTGAGTCATTCTCTGTGGCTTCTGCTGCAACCAAGGACCATGTTGGTGCCCAGGGCCATGATGCATCCAGGGCCATACTGGTCTAAGTGGCACATACTGCTATATTGTGCCATGGTCACATCTGGGCCAGGGCTGCATGTCTGGGTTCATGGCCCTACTATAGTCAGGGTCTGTGTTGATATCCATGGTTCCTTTTTCATTGAGAGCCATGTGGATCCCTGGAGTCTGAGCCCCCAACTGGTGCTGTGTTGGTGTCCAAGGGCTGTGCTACTGCTGAGGCCAAGCACATGTGGGTGGCCTGTGCCACCACCTAGGACCATGGTGACATCCAGACCCGGGGTGCTGCAGAAGACCATGTCTGGGGCAAAACAGGGGCAACACAGAAGCTTTGGATCTGGGATGCAACCTGTGGCCTTGTTGTAGTCTAGAGGCCATGCTGTATCCAGGGCCATAAAATTCTAAGTGGCAAAAACTGCTATCTGGTGGCATGGTGACATCAATGAGGTTGGGTCATGTCTGGGTCTGTGACCCTACTACAGCCACGGTCTGTGTTGATGTCTGTAGCTCCTGTTGCCACAAGGGCAATGCAGATTCCCGAGGTCTGGGCTGCCAGCTGAAGCAGTGTTTGTGTCTGAGGGCCATGTTGCCACCAGGGTCATGCCAGACTAGTAGACTGCATTGCCATACAGGGCCATGGTGACATCCAGAACTGGGCTGCTACGAAGGACCATGTCTGAATCCATGGTCCCACTGCAGCCGAAGTCTGTGTTCCCACCAATTGTTACACAGAAGCCTGGCATAGGACCATAATAATCTGTGGTCTTGTTGATGTCTGGGGGGCCATGTCACCACCAGAGCCATCCTGATCTGAGTGGCCTGTGCTTCCAGTCAGCCACGATGTCGTCCAAAAGACCAAGCTGCTGCCAAGGCCCATGTCTGGGTCCCTGGTCCTGCTGCACCTGGGGTCTGTGTTGATTGTCTATGGCTGAGGGAGCCATGGAAACCATGTGTGATGGAATCAGAGGGCCATGCTGAGACAGCCCTGCCCTTTGCTGGCCTTAGGTAGCTGGCCCTACCCCACACTGGATGCTGCAGCAAGAGAGCTGGCCCCAGCCCTCATGGGAGATCTGGCCCCCTACACTCGGGAGAGATAGCCTCTCCCCTCACTGTAAATGGAAGTAGAGCTTTCTGTCCTGTAGGATCAATTATCCCAGGCAATCACTTCCCAAATTACCACTCAGAGGCTTATATTAATTATAAATGCTTGGCCAATATCTCAGGTTTGTTACTAGCTGGCCATCGAATTTAAATTAACCCATATTTCTTATCTGTACTTGGCCACATGGTTCATGGCTTGTTACCTCATTTTCTACAAGTCATGCTTCCTTGGCAGCTGGCTAGTGTCTTCTTGGACTCTGCCCTCCTTCTCCCTGTATCTCTGTTTGGCTTTCCTACCCAGACTTATTCTTCCTGACTATAGGCCAAACCAGCCTTTATTATCAACCAATGAGATCAACACATATTCATAGCATACAGGATATCCCATAGCACCTCACCATGGGTTGTTAAGAGCTGACCCTGATGACATGGGTACAGGGGTGCTGGCCCCACTCATCACCTGAGGCAGGTGGCCCCAGTGGCCTGGAATGGCCCCAGCTTGTAGCTGGAGGGCTTCTCTCCAGGTTCCCCAAGCCCCGCAGTCCCACAATCCACTTATAAAATAATCACTCAGACGCTTATATCACTTATAAACTGTATGGCCGTGGCAGGCTTCCTGCTAACTGTTCTTTTATCTTAAATTAACCCATTTTTATAAATCTATATCTTGCCACGTGGCTGGTGGCTTACCGGCGTCTTTACAGGTTGCCTCTCCTGGCGGTGGCTGCAGTGTCTCTTCTCCTTCTTCATGTTTCCCCAATTCTCCTCTCTCTTTGTCCCGCCTATACTTTCTGCCTGGTCACTGGCCATCAGTGTTTTATTTATATAGAGTGATATCCACAGCACTTCCCCTTTCTTCTTTTTTTAAAAAGGAAGGTTTTCACTTTAACATGGTAGAATTACATATAACAAAACAATTACCGAGCAAGAATTATAGTTACAATATTAAAGAAGATGTCCTATCTGTCTTATATTTGTGAGTTTAAGGTTTTATAGCTAACTTATCTTTTATCATAACTGAGGAAATTACGACTATCTAGTCTTCAACCACATCAAAGACCTGAGAAGGAACATAATGGTACCTGAGAAATGGTAGACGGATGCAAGCAACTTTCGGGAATCTTGCAAGAGTAGACCAAGACAGCTGGCAGCCTGGACAGTCACCTAATAATGTTTCTCAGCATTGTTGGTGCATTCAAATTGGCTACAGGCCTAGAGTATATGACAGACCATTTTTAGAAGCAGGAATTCTGAAAGACCATCTTACTCTGTCTTGGCAGAGTACAGTGGTCGCTTTCCTTGTGTCCCGCTTGTCCAGAAAGGACAGCATTGCATTCATACTGTTAGCCGTCAAGGCAAGGGCAGTTCTTTTGCCCAGTAGGCCATTTTGTGCCAAAAAGACAAACTTCCAAATGGAAATGTCTTAGAAGCCCAACATTTTCTCGGGATCAATTGGTGCAGCCAGGAGCAATTGTGTCTCACGTCAACAGAATTCTAAGTTATTTAAATGCCATATTCTCTAGGTCTATGAAGTGTTTGAAGATTACCTATCTACCTGAAATATATCTATGTATACCTAGAAGACTTAACTAACATGGCTACAAATATGATTATCATAGATGACTAATTATTAATCTATTTTTAATTATCCATTACAATTTTAAATGAGTTACATAAACATAATACCTCAAACAAGAATAGAAATATATATATATATATATATATATATATACAGTATAACAAAATTAACTTCAAGTTTGTATCAATAAACTAAAATTTATACCAATGTAAAACATTTTAAACAAGTTGTTCTTTAAAAGTAGATTCATTAATCTACCCTTTTATCTTATCATCTCTATATCCTCCTATATATTTATATCATATCCCCTTTTCTTTTTTAGAAAGAGATCACATTTATAATTAACCTGTTTTAAATAAAAATATTGGTTTTTCTCTGTCCCACACCAGAGGGCTCTTATGATTTGGGACACAAGAATCTCTTAACCTTTTTTTTTAAAGCAATATGTCTGGGTTTAGAGGGGGAGTGAGCCAATTCCACCTCTAAAGCCAGCTTGGTATATTTGGGAAATTGGGCGTAGCATCTCTTACTACTTCCTGTTGGAGGGGGCACTGTATCTTATGGGAACGCAAAGAAAATTTTAGGCCTATGGGGTAGTCCGTGAGGCTGTATTGTGTGAACCAGTTGCCTTGAAATCGCTCTGGATGTTGGATCATCTGGGCCATGGTGTCATCGGAGACCTTTCAGGGGGTCTTGGCTGGTGAAACCTGATGTATCTTAATCTGGAACAAATCCACAGCCTCTGGCTTTCTGTGGAAACAAAAGCAGAACCTCTTTTCCAAAGCAACATATCCTTAAATCCAAATTTTGAAGTCAAGGTACCTTTAAAATATGCATTTTGGCATAACTCAACAGCTTTTGCAATCAAATGTTTTTCTTCAGTTACAAATATCAAAGACAACATAATCCAGATTCTCTGTGTGGTAGCCATCTTTACGTGGCTTATTTATCCTAATTTATCTTTTTTTGTCTCTTTTAAGCCTACATATTGTGAATCTATTGCTTTAAACTGCACCATTCTAAGACTGAAACGGCGCTGTGGCTGTTGGCTCCGCCCATTTCAGCTTCCCAACACGGCGGCTGTACGATTTCTGCCAGTTCTGCGAGTCATTAAGTCTCAGAAATAGTGGGTCTAAGCTTTTATCAAAGCAGCATGTAGCCCAGAAACCTCTTTTTTTTTTTTTTAATACTAGTAAAGACTAAATCTACCACACAGCTTAATGTACCGCTGGCAGACGCCTCGTTTCTGCCATACTGTCGGTCAAATGCACACGCCACGAACCCGCCAGTGTTCAAACCTGCGTCTTGCGGTGTTTAGCTGCCTGTATGAGACAAGAAGCAGGAACCTGGTTTTGGCTCTGTTTAGAATTGGTTATTAAATATTCTCAGGTTTAAGGTGGAAATTCGAGCCGTTGGGCGCCATTTGTAGCTGGAGGCTTCTCTCCAGGTTACCCAAGCCCCGCAGTCCCACAATCCACTTATAAAATAATCACTCAGACGCTTATATCACTTATAAACTGTATGGCCATGGCAGGCTTCCTGCTAACTGTTCTTTCATCTTAAATTAACCCATTTTTATAAATCTATATCTTGCCACGTGGCTGGTGGCTTACCGGCGTCTTTACAGGTTGCCTCTCCTGGTGGTGGCTGCAATGTCTCTCCCCTTCTTCCTGTTTCCCCAATTCTCCTCTCTCTTTGTCCCGCCTATACTTCCTGCCTGGTCACTGGCCATCAGTGTTTTATTTATATAGAGTGATATCCACAGCACCAGCTCAGTTATCACTCAGGCCCACAGCTGGGTTTGGAGTTGACTCACCCCAACATCTACTCCATCTAGGACATGCTGGAGCTTGTGAAGGTACTGGTCCTGTGGAACAATACCTGCAGGATCTCCAAGACACAGGGCAAGCCTGAGATATTGAAGAGGAGTTTTGGTGAGGGTCTAGTGATGATAGCATACCTGAAACCAGAGGACTTGACCAGACCAATGACTCATTGCAATAAGCATTTGCAAGTAAAATTGATTGGAAAAAAGGGTACACTGTGTGACACATTGAGGCTCCTAGTGCCACCAGGAAGAATGAAGAGGTGTTGGGAGGCAGGAAAGATGAAGGAGAGAAGAGGTTTTTTTGTTTTGTTTTGTTCTTTGGGGGTTTTTGTTAATTTTTTGTTTGTTTGTTTGTTTGCTTGTTTGGTTTGATTTAATTTTTTTAATTTTTTTGGGGGGGGAGCTGCTATACAGGGGAGCAGAGGATATGGAGGGCTATTGGAGAAATTATTTTGGCCACTCCACGTAGTTAAAAGGATATTTATTTAATGGCGTAACTCACAAATTAAGTGAAAGGTAGGTCGCAGGGTCTGGGGAAGGTGTATCGCAGTCCAGCGGTGTTCTCCAGAGCTCTGCACAGTCCATCTTTACCGTTCAGCATCCCTGCACAGAGAGCGCACAGAGAGAGCGCTGGCCCATCCAGCTCTAGGGTCTCCAGGCACCTAACCTGGCCCCGCCTCATAGGCGTGACAGTTGCCAGAGTCTCAATGGGGGTTGGAACTTCCAGATCCAAGCTGGAATGGCTACCCACTACAGAGGGCCTGGGAGGTTACCAGAACTGGGATACATGATGTGAAATTCCTGAAGATTCAGTAAAGAAATTATGTTAACTATAAAAAAAGAATAATAGTTGTCAGTATTTTGATATGAATCTTTCCAAAGAGTTAAAGCTTTTACATTTTCCACAACTGGAACATCATAAGTACTGATTTCTGACTATCGTTTTATTTTAATTTTTTCTCATAAATTTTTTCTTTAGTGATTTTTTTTATTTTGCTATTTAGTGTTTTTGTATGTACTCCAGTTAGACCTTTAATGCATTATGTAGTCCAAGCTGGCCTCATTGTCACAGAAAACCCTGTCTCAGCCTACTGAGTTTTGTGCAACAGACTTGTGCCAACACATCTGGATGAACATTATTTTATATCATCATGTCTTCTTTATCATTTTTATTATGAGTGCATAGTATTTTATTATATACTTTTAAAGACTTCCAGCTTGCTTCCAACTTCAAATATGCAATAGTCAAGAAGTCACATTTTGTGATACAGTCTCTACGTTTTCAGTCACCACTTCTAAATGAGTTACAATACTTCCCAACCATGGGTGAGGTCCTGGGTTCTGTCTGCATCACGGGAGGGAGAGAGTGAAAGAAACTAATCAACACCTGGGTGCCAGCAGACTGTTGACATGTCACCAAATAGAGAGGGGAAATCAGTATGCTGTGGTTTAACCTTGAAACAATTTGTTACACATTTATATGTATATTTATATGTAGAAAAGATACAATAACATGGGTTGTGGTATTTTCTCTAGATGGTAAAAGATAACACCTCCTCTTCTCCATTGTACAATTCCACAACATATTACATCTGTTTACAGGCAACACACTTGATTGAGACTCCATTGACCCAGAGCATGGCCAGCAATTAAGATCATCTTTGTCCTTTACATCATCACTCACTAGGAGCAGCAGAAAATGCTTTCTTACCTGGAGGAAAGTCTGCATCCATGTCTGAGGAATCAAGTTTATTCATGAGGTTCTTGTTAATATAAATGTTTTCTGAAAACGTGTTGAGAAGAAAACATGCCCTGCCCTCAGAAGATTTATGCCATCCCTTCCTTAAAATAGCTCCTAAGAACATGGCCCACAGAACCAGCTAAGCAGGACTCACAGGGCTCACAGAGACTCAAGCTGCTATCATAGAACCTGCATGGGTCTGTGCTAGGCCCTCAACATACAAGCTGGTGTTGTTTAGCTTGGGGTTCTTGTGGGACTCCTAACAGAAGGCATCAGGTGTCTCTGTCTCTTTTACCTGCTCTTAGGACACTTCTCTTCCTAGTAGGTTGCCTCATCGAGCCCTGATATGAGTATTTGTACTAGTTTTATTGTATCTGTTATGCTGAGTTCAATTGATATTCCTGATAGGCTTGCTCTTCTCTGAGAGGATACAGAGGAGCAACAGATCTGGGCGAGAGAAAAGTAGCTGGGAGACCTGGGAGGAGTGGAGAGAGGGGAAGCTATGGTCAGGATATATTGTATGAGAAAAGAATAATTTTTTTTGAAAAAGAACAGAAATATACAATATGAAAAAAAATTCTCTAAACAAGAAACAGCAAATTGTCTTGCTATCAGCTAGGTGATGAGAAGCACTTCACAGAAAGCTGGCCTGAGTGTGCAGCATGAAGTCCAGTTCCCTGCCACACATTACCTTCAGACACAGGGCCTGGAAAATTGGACTGTGACCTAATATGGACTAAATAAACAGGACTTTTTTTCTAGTCTGCAATACCTGTTGAACTAATTGTAATAAATCATGAATGGAGGTACTGAAGTGAACCACAATGTTTCTAGATACTGTGTCACCCAGACTGTGTACTGAGAATCAGAATATAAGTTTAGAGGTGGAGGATAACATTGTAAAGGATGTATTTCATGGGTAATTCCATCTGATGAACAGAAGCACCTGGATGAGTGAAAACTAGTGTGACATCTCTAGAAACCAGGGCACCCTACCATCTTTTGTGTATCTACTAAATACTTGCATAAAGGGTATTGTCTAAAGCCTAGTGCTTTTAGGAAATAAAATAGCATGTTTGGGTTTGGAGAGATGGCTCAGAGATTAAGAGCACTAACTGTTCTTCCAGAGGACCTGAGTTCAAGTCCCAACAAACACATGGTGGCTCACAGCCATCTGTAATGAGATCTGGTGCCTTCTTCTGGCCTGCAGGCAGAACACTGTACACATAAATAAATAAATAAATCTTTTTAAAGATTGCATGTTTTGATGCAAAATCGACAAGTTTACTGGAAGGAGTGGTAAAGAGGAACTAGGCCATTAGAGAAGTCTGCCCTGAGACCCGAGCTCTCTGCACTGTGTGCAAGCATAAAGTTCCACATGCAAATATGGTTTTGGGCAAACCAGACCACGAGAGCACACACTGGGTCATTAACTGAATTCACAGGCAAGTTCTGACTCCAATTTCTAGAGGACCATTGGCCCTTCACCATTGTGTGGGCTCCCACTTCCCACTCAGCTGCCTCCAGCAGGTGGGAAGGCAAAGCTCATATCCTGGTCCTTCTGAAGCTGCTCCTCTGAGCTCTCTGCTTCCCACTGTCTTCATAACTCACTCATGGTTACTCTCCACTCACTGGGCCACAGGCCACATCCTGACACAGCTCTGGTTAGCAGCTGTGAGAGGAGGCTGTCTCTCTCCTCATGCCTCTCTTCCCTTGATCCCTGCACTGCTCAGCTGGAGCCTTGTGGGTTCACAACACTGTTGGGAACAGTTGGGAGAATTAATTGATCACAATATAGCAGAGGAACACAAGTTGCTAAGAGATGTTTGGGTTCCTCCAGCAGACGTTTTCCAGCTTATACCCACATGCTCAACCTCCAGCTCTTCCAAACACTTCCCTTCTTGAAATCTCCTCTAGCTACTCCCATGTTCATACACATAACAAGCAAATAGCACATGCATGAACACACACACACACACACACACACACACACACAAACACCCCCCCCCACACACACACACACACACACGCACTCCACAGCCCATGCCTGTTCTACAGTATGCAAGGAAGCTCAGTTCAACATTGTGAGCCTCTCAATGTCAGCCCATTATGGAGCCAACACTATGCACAGGTGCCCTACTCACTCTACACAGGTGCTCTCCTCACTTGTACAATTGCCCAGTTCCTCCATTATAACCTTCTTCTCACCTATTTCCAGTTTTGACTCCCCACAGGAAGTGACCTAATGAGTTGATACTCTCCTCACCATGCTGGAGCACAGACTCCCTACAAGTGACCATTCCATAGCATAGCTGCCCTCCTCACCTCTCAGGCTCTGAGGTCTCACACCAGACTTCTGCTTGGAGACTCTCTCCTGAATCCAGACACTTTCTCTCCAGCATGTTCACATTCCCCTCACTGCTTGGGCTTCAGTTCTGCTGTCAGGCCAGCCCTCAGCATGGTCACCCAGACCCTGGACCAGATCATTGCTGGCCCCCACCTGACCCTTCCACAGACACCTGCCTTGCCCTCCCTACACCATTCTTTATTCAGTAAGTTACTAAGTAACTGAGGTACTGCAAGGAAGGAAACAAATATGACAGAATATAAGTCCTGTATGATACCTATTGAGTATTTCCATAGTGATAAATATGCCTACACACCACTTCACTCCAATCACAGATGCTCAGGGGTTTTACCCTCTCAGCAAAATATTTTTTATACTTATCATATCTCACATACACTTCAATAAGTCATGCACAATACTTAAGTGGCTTATAACAAGTATTTTTCTTTTGCATATGTCTTAAGTGTGCCCTAAGTCCTAAGTGACCTATGGGTCATTGTAATTCTGTTCAGTTTCTTACCACATTTATCATTTGGGAACCAGGATCATAGAGAATAGTAGCTTCTTGTAAGTAATGTGTAGTATCTTCTTGTGTTTAGAGAATCAGATTCATCCTCATTTTATGGGCCAGTGAAAGTCACCCGGACAAAGCAGCCAATTGGAGTTGAAAGCGTAGTCTACATGAAGGAAGATGGATCAAAGGCATTGAGATGGTCCTTTTACAGAGGAGTATGAAAGCACTGGGACCAGCATAGCATCTACACCTAATCCCTTTACTGTTTACTCAGGAGATGAGTTGTTATTGGATTTCAAAATGGACCATTAGTCCCATCCACAGAAAGGAGGTACTATTGCAACACAAGCATGAAATACTAAAATTTGTTGGAGAGATGGCTCAGGGGTTAAGAACACTGGCTGCTCATCCAAAGGTCCTGAGTTCAATTCCCAGCAACCATATGATGGCTCACAAACATCTCTAGTGGGATCTGATGCAATCTTCTGGCATAAAGTCATACATGCAGATAGAATACTCATGTACATGAAATAAATAAAATACTCAAACTTGTGCTTTACTGATCTCTGATATTGAAGTACTCTAGAGTCATATGGGTTAGTATTGGGTGTCTGTCATGTACACCATGGGGTCTGTCGGAAAGCAGTGTGGTTATGCCTGGGACAGTGATGGTGCACATTCTCCTGTTCACCAACATCTGCATTCATATTATTTTATATCTGACCAGTTGAAGAAAGGCTTTGTCTAGACTTTTACCCATTTCATGGGAGGTTACCTCTCTAGTTGTTTGGAATTCCTGGAGCTATTTGGAAGTCTGTTTTATCATGGTAGGCCATGAAGCTTTATGCTGCTCAGTTCTTTCATAGTTCATGCTAACAAGACAATTCATGTAGGGAGCTCACTATTTCAGAAACACTGACATTGTGATTAAAGAGTTGAGCCTTTGAGCCATGAGATGCTCACCCTGGCAAGGAAGTGATGCTGAAGGCTGAGTTCACTCTCTTATCAACCAAACACTCACACCTTTATAATGAACCCTGGTCAATCTCTGAACATCAGAGCTCAGATGAGTGCCCCCTGGTTGGCTTATTCTGTGTACTGCTGCGATGAATTGACATTCTGGGAAGGAGATGCATCCATGGGGGTCAATGGAAGTTTCCTTTATGGGAGCCTCCCTGACCTCACCTGGAATGTCTCTCCCTTTAGTTCTGCTTTGTAGCTTTCTACATAACAAAACTATAATCCTAGTAGAACAGAATTGTTAGTTAAGTGGGGTCATCCTAGCAATTCATAAATCTCCAGGTATCATGGGACCCTGGGACTCTACAGACAGATGACTTGAAGTAATGGCATCCTTGAGAACTCCTGAACTTGAAGCTCGAGTCTGAAATGAGAACAGTCTCAAGGAGGCATGGCCTGAACTTGAAGAATAATTTAATTAGTAAATGAAATGTTTTTTACTATGGCTTACTAGAACAGTCATAAGAAACATTTTGAGGATGGCTGAGGAAATACAGGCAAGATCACATATCATATGAGAAAATAATTGTTAAATTTTCTAAGAGTGATAGTGGTATTGTTTTGTTGTGCAATGACAATTTTAGATGATATATATTGAAATATTGACTGAAGTGTTATGTACCAAACTAGCTATCAAGTGCCCTATCAAATATCATGTGCATATATACATACACAAATATATATATATATCAAATTATCAAAATGTCAACAATCATTACTATACATGGTAATTATATGGGTATTGATGATACCAGCCAGTCAACTTCTGTTTCAAAATATTCATGATAAGAAGTTGAAAAGGCTTCCAAAGTGTTAAGCAGCATGCAGGCTCCATGGGACATGTGGCTCTCCTCAATGTCCATCCACAGGGCAGAGGCTGTCCCTAATGCGGCAGGCACAGGATGGGACACCGAGAACAACAGGCGGTGCCAGTAGAAGGTTGGCTATCATCTTCTTAGACTTGCTCTGAGGAAGGTCACCCAGCCCAGGATCAGCCACCATTAGAGGCCCACATCAGCCTCACGGCACCCACAGCACCTGACACACTAGCCATGGGGACCAAGATCCTGAATGGTTCCTGGTAGTGCAGGTATTGGGGGACATGAGAAAATGCTGATGGAAGGGCACAAACTGCCAGAGAAAATATGAGTAAGCAGTTACAATTTCAAGGTGTCAATGGTAACAATGTCACTCTGTCTGTTTGAATTTGCTAAAGAAGATCTAAATTTTCTAACACCACACACAAAACAGACAACTATGTTAGGTAATAGAGGGTGTTGTTGTGGTAGCCATTGAATAATACATGTCAAGACAGTGTAATGTAAATATACATGATTTATTTGTCAATTATACATGAATAAATCCAAAGACAGAGGAACAAAGAGAGAGACAGATGGGTAGAGGGAACACACCATACAATTCTATAATCAAATAAGACTTTAGGAATCTAAGAATGGACAGAGAAGCTGGAGTGCTTCTACATATGCACAAAGAGATCCTGTAGAGTCTCTGGCATATGGGAAATTCTCATTATATAAAGAGTAAAGGATGAATAAATAAGTATAACTATATATGTGAACCAGTATTATCATATGTAAAACTTTTGGCTGCCTACCTAAATTTCTATGGACATCTCTTCTCAAGAAGATCTTTCCAAGTCTCCGTGTAATGGTTGATAAAAATGCAATCCCATGTTCATGAATAATGATTGATTCATAAGTATATTTTCTTCATCTGACAAACTAACTTCTGTTCACCACTACAAAGGGCGTCATTCCAGCCCCAACCAGAATCTCGATGATTTATTATAACACATTGTTCGTTGCCACTGCTGGGCTCACCGCGGTGCCAGAACCTGGAAGGGAGGAAAGAGCATCATGGCGTTTCCCACAGTGATGCTGGGAAAGAGAAAACAAGAGTAAGCAAGCCTCAGGATACGATGGGAATTTGTGGAAAGCAGATTCAGGTGTGTACAAATCAACCATTCTCCACTACCCATGTCTGACATGTCCCTGGAAACAGGGCCACTGCACTCAATATTCTCTAGCTTGTTATTCAACTGTTCTCCCAGAACACATCCCAGGGGCTACTTCATCCCTAGGTCTTGGTACCTGGGGACTGTCATTCCATGTGCTTATTTATATGTTGAAAAGGTCTCTCATTCTCATGCTGTAATATTTTTTTTCATTTTACAGTAGTCTTATTTTAGAGACTGGAGAAATACTTAAAATAGTTAGATTATCTACTTATTTCTGTAATCTAGGGCAAGCAATTTACTTCCCAGGATTCCTACTTTTATTCTCTGAAAACTAAGAATAATAGTAACATTACTACCTATTTCTCACAACAGAAGTCAGGATAGAATATGGGAACATACTAAGATATTAGAGTTTTATTACATAAATATGACACATAAAAATATGAGATTGATGGCTTTTGATTTAAGAGAAATAATCAGTTATGATCTTGACATTAATTTTTATTATACATATAAATAAAATCTGGAGAGATGGCCCAGATATAAGAGTGCTCACTGCTTTTCCAGAAAACATGACATTTCTGTTTCCAACACCCATATTGACGCAGTCACACCAACTGTGACCTTAGCTGCAGAGAATCCAACACCCACTTACAGGCTCCATGGGCACCCACATGTATATGACACACAGAAAGACATAGATATACACACTAATAAAAATAAATTAAATCCTATTGTTTAATATAGGGAGAGACTGAAAGCATAATAAAACCCACCATGGTGCAGCACCTTGGTTGGTTGACCTGGGTACTTATCATGCTACACTCTTCAAACTCAATTTCCTCATCTGTCCTGAGAATATCAATGACTTGTGTCTCACAGAACGCCTTGATGAGGAAATGGGGATAAAAGTAACTCCATCCCCAGCACTCACACCAGGAGTGAGCTGTTTTAGTTTTATAACCAACAGCTGGAACACGCTAAAGTCTTCTCATGCTACAGGACCCAGGACTCCTCTAGGTAACTCTGGACTCACGTGGCACTTTCATTGTATGGTGTCTGATCAACCCAGCGCCACTGTCGATGACTTGGATCCAAAAGACCAATATAATAAGCAGCTTTAGGATCCAGGATCTTGGTGATGAAATCCTAAGAGGAAAGAGAGATACAGCATTCAGCTTGGTTGGAGTGTTTCTTTTTCTGTTATAGAATTTGTATAAGATCTTTTAAAAATTATTTTAACCATAAAAAATTATAGGTCCAATATGATGCACATATGCAAATATGTAATAGTCAAATCCTATTCCTCTCACTAGGCCTTTAAATATTTCTGAAATTATAGATTAATACACAATAATTATCCTTTTTAGAGGTACTCTGTGATATTTTGACTGACTTATTTCTGGTCACACACAAAGAAAGGATCAAGGAATAGAAGAGCCACCTCCACCCCCAGGAGGGCCACCTTCTCTGGCTGACCAGGACACAAAGTCATCACTCAGAGGCCTGATTTCCATGACATTGGAAACAATCTCTGTCCGTGATAATAATGAATTCTCATCTCAGATTCACTCCATCTTTTCTTCCCCAACACCATTCCTGAAAGTTGTGCATGAGAGAATTTAGCAGATTTAAACATTCTCCATTCATAACCTCAGATATTTCATTTCTTATTGTTGGCTGTGACTCTCCTGATTCGATCTCCTTTCCCTGGTCAGCTCTGTGCCCTCCTCTGTTAGGCAGTGGGTACTACAGGAAGCATTAGAGTGCTGAAATTACAAACTGCTCTTTCAAGCAGAAACATTTCATCCTTCCCTCCACCCTCAAATGTTGCATTTCTGTTACCATGGTTCCTTGTGGGTTGTTCAGCTTCACTGAAGCAGGGACAAGGGGTAGAATGCCAAGGCTAAAGCAACCTTTCCAGCTTCCTGATGGAAAGGCTTCTGCCACATCAGCAACACCCATGTCAACAAAACTTTCTCTTATTAAAAAGAAACAGACAGCAGGCCAGGTCCAGGCCCCACTCTCTCCCAGGATGCACCTGCTCTTCCTGGCTGTGGATCACCATCAGATGAGCACCCATTCTGGAGCACTTCTCCTCACTCTTACTCCAAGATGCCGCATCAGTGGAAATGTAGTAGCAGTGGGAACTAAATGGCTTCCAATCCTTTGGGCAACAGCTCCAGACTTTGTGTTTGGATGAGAAAGGAAATGTAAGTGCAAGATGAAGCCATTTTAAAAGCTGCTTGATGCGGAGAGCACATGGAATCTGGGACTCCCCAAATCTACAGATCCAGCAATGAACCTTTCACAATTCAGTTGCCAAGCACTCAAGTCTACCTCTATCTACACTAATATCAGGACCCCGTTGTCCTACTGGGGTGTTGTCAGGAAAACAGAGTGCTATGGACACCCAGACACCAAGGACTTAATGCCAAACTGTCTGTGTCTCTAAATAATAATTTAGTTCTTGATATAACTCATTATACCAAGAACCAGAAAATTTCATAGTTTTATATGTTGTATTTATATAATACATGTCAGTAATCATGGTAGCAAAATTCAGACAATTTTTAAGTTAATGATGATAAAAATACTTCACAAAAATATTACAAAGATTCTAGAAATAAATGTAAAATGGAATGCCTTAAGAAAGTAAAAAATATAAAAACCCAATGTGTGTAAATACAACTTTTTTATTTTTGAAAACATCATTTTTATCATTGCATTGTTTTTCATTATAGTCATATATGGATATATTTTTAACAGATCCATTTTTTTGCCAGTTACTTAGGGCGTTGCTTTTCTTTACACCCCTATTAAGAATAATAGCAACAGATCAACTTTGTCTACACTAGTTAATTGTGTCCCAGGGAAATTTTTAGAGAATAAATGGGGGTCAAAGGATGAAATATGTTGTAAGTATAACTCTTTCTTTTTGTAATAATGTGTTTTTCCATTTCATAATTGAAAAAATTGATAGAATAGTCTTTTTCAAATGCAGTACAATGGAGTGACAGAGAAATCAGGAGAAACAAAAATCATAGAAATTGAATTGAATAACAGAGACAAAATAGAAATAAATAAACAAATACAGTCTTCCTTCATGATCCTTAACTGTCTATACCAAATAAAGAGAGGTATAAAATATGTGAAAAATAAAGCAAAGAATTGAGAAGTATATTGTGGCAGATACACAGAGTTAAATTCACACACTCATGTATATCCCTATGTGCTTGTATGGATACAAAGAATGTCAGAGATGAGAAAGCAATCACAGACCAGGAGGAGACAGAAGAAAGAATGGCCAGAGCATGCAGTGTTCAGTGAAGATCTAAGAAATGACATTTTTAGTGGTAAATGTAAACAAGGCTCAGATGACAAAGAGTATTGTGCACCATTATGAAGAACTGGATAGATATAGACAGATACATTATTCTGTCTCTTGAGAAACCTAACCCAATATTCCACCATAGTGTGGGTTACATGTAGCAACATCCTTTCAAAATTACAATGTGTAAAATGGATTTTAAAAAAGATCAATTTTTTACATTTAATTAAAATTTAATTATATTATTTTCCCTCCAATCCCTGCCATGTTCCCTCCTCTCTCTCAAATTCATGGCCTATTTTTATTGTTCTAAGAGCTATGGGCAATTAATACCTGCTGAGAGAGGGAGAATTAATCTCCAGGGATGAGTCTCCTAATTGGTTATCCAATACCAAGTGGTTAGTCTTAAAAGGGTAGACTTTTATTAGCCAGAACACAGCATAGCAAGATGCAGTCAGACTAGGCGTAATCCCTCATATCAAGGTTGGTCAAGGCAACCCAGTAAGAGGAAAAAGGTCCCATGAGCAGAGGAGGGGCCGCTCTTTTCTGAAGGGAAATGGAGGGACAGAGAATCTAGGGGACAGGGGAGGTAGCGGTGGCTGGGAGAAGAGGAGAGACAGGAGGCTGCAGATGAGATGTATTGTATTAAAGAAGAACAATTTTTTAAAAAATAAATAAGAGATTCAGATGATGAAAAAAGGTACACTTTTAAATGCCGTTCCGTAAGTGAATCATCAGGCAATAACGGTCTGTAATTATTTGTATAGTTTAGACCCTGTGTACTATATAATTAAACTAGCATTTCACACCTGTCAATTCCTCTCCAAAAATAATTACTCAAATTTTAATATAGGAATATCCTGTAATATATCAGATCAGTCATCCTCAGAACTGATATTCAGATCATTTAAAACAAGTATCTTCTGAAAACTCATCCCAACCAAGAGAAAACTGAAGAGATGTGACAGCTAATACAGTGTTGCCATCCCAGATGAGAGTCTAGTAATCGTGAACTTCAGTCAGTGATGACGTCAGTATTCACTCGCTAGTTGTAGCAACCACATTTGCTTATAAAGATGTTCATATAGGGGACAGTGTATGTATATGTGGGGTAAAAATGGTATCTTTATATCACATGAAATTGTCTTTAATTTAAAAATGTTCTCAAGGAGTCTATTAATACTTTAAATAATTTGTATTTATGACACAGTGCTTCATCATTTTATTCAAATTATATGTGTGTATATATGCAGATATATACATATATTTTAAAGATTTCTTTATTTATTATGTATACAGTGTTCTGCCTGCATGTATCCCTGCATGCCAGAAGACAGCACCACATTTCATTACAGATGGTTGTGAATTACCATGTGGTTTCTGGGAATTGAACTCAAGATCTCTGAAAGAGCAACCAGTGCTCTTAACCTCTGAGCCATCTCTACAGCCCGTGTGTGTGTGTGTGTGTGTGTGTGTGTGTGTGTGTGTGTGTGTGTGTGTGTGTATGCTGAGTTAGAAAACAGCAAGTGTGCAGAGATGGTTCAGGAAGAAGCAGAAGCTAAAAAATTTAATACAATAGAACTCTTTTCACAAACAAGACTCGTGTAGACAAATGGAGGCATACATATCAGACTTTCTGTCTGATCTAGATGTGCATGTGGACTCCACGTCTCAGTATGTGCCACCTGGGAATCTATTAGAAATATCACACAACTCAGGCAGACATCCCCTACTCAAGTGCAAGCCACAGCAGCCAGGAGAACCAGTAGGCAAACTCAAGCAGCCTCAACTGCTGGACCAGAGACCACTAGGCCACCAGAACTCCAGATAGACTTCCTGCCCCAGAACTTTCTCCACTCTCTTAGTGCACCTCAGACACTATCCCCAATAGCCCCTCCCCTAATCACAGTGTTCCATTCCCCATTCAGATGGAGAGCCCATGCTCAACAAGAGGCCAGGCCAGCTGCCAGAAGTCCAGTCCTCAGCTGGGGAGAAGAACCTCTGTTCAACCATAGGCCACACAGAAGAAAAGACCAAAAAGGAAAGAGAAACCAAGAAATAAAACACCCACCAAAGATAAACTTGATACCTAGTCATAAAATCACCCCAAACCCAGATGCCTGGGCTAGAGGAAGAATACAATCAACAACAGCCATGGTGATATGTCACCACCAGAGTCCAGCTGTCCTACGACAGCAAGCCCTGCATATCCCAACACAGTCAAAGTACAAGAAAAAGACCTTAAAACCAACTTTATACAGGTGAGAGAGGTCCTTAAAAAGGAAAAATGAATGAACTCCTTAAAGAAATCAAGGAAAACACAAACAAAAAATTGGAAAAATGAATAAATCCCATAAAGAAAGCCAAGAAAAAACAAACAGTTGAAGGAAATAAATAAAACTGATCAAGACCTGAAAATGGAAATAGAAGCAATAAAGAAAACACAAAATGAAGGAATTCTGGAAATGGAAAATCTAGGTAAGTGAACAGGAACTACAGATGCAAACATAACCAAGAGAATACAAGACAGGGAGGGAGGATCTCAGGCATTCAAGATTCAACAGAAGAAATAGATACTTCAGCCAAAAAATATTAAATCTAAAAAATTTCTGACACAAAACAGCTAGGAAAACTTGGACTCTATAAAGAGATCAAACCTAAATATAATGGGAATATAGCAAGGAGAAGAATCTCAGTTCAAAGGCCCAGAAAATACTTTCAACAAAATCATCCAAGAAAAATTTTCCTAATCTAAAGAAGGAGATGCCTATAAAGGAACAGGAAGCATACAGAACACCAAATAAATTGAACTAGAAAATGTCCCCTCACCACATAATAATGAAAACACTAAGCATATAGAACAAATAAAAATTATTAAAGACTGCAAGGGGAAAATACCAAGTAACATATAAAGGCATACCTACTAGAATTACACCTGACTTCTCAGTGGATACTAAAAATGACAGAAGGGCCTGGACAGATACACTGCAGATTATAAGAGACCATAGATGCCAGCCCTTACTACAATAGCAAAACTTTCAATCAACATAGATGAAGACATAGTATTTCATGATAAATTCAAATTCATATAATATCTATCCAAAACTCCAGCCCTACAGAAGGTACTAGAAAGAAAACTCCAACCCAAGGATGTTAACAATGTCCATGAAAACACAGGAAATAAATAATCCCACTCCAGCAAAACCAAAAGAAGGGAAGCACACACACAAACACACACCACAACCAAGAACAACAACAAAATAACAGGAATTAACAATCATTGGTCATTGATATCTTTCAATATCAATAGACTCAATTTCCTTAGAAAAAACACACAGACTAAGAGAATGGAAGCAAAACTAGGATCCATCCTTCTGCTGCATACAAAAAATACTCCTCAATATCAAAGATAAACATTACCTCAGAATAAAGGGTTGGAAAAAGATATTCCAAGCAAATGAACCTAAGAAGCAGCCTGGAGTAAGCATTCTAATGTCTAACAAAATAGACTTCAAACCAAAATTAGTCAAAAGAGACTGGGAGGGGCACTTCGTACTCTCAAAGGGAAAATCCACCAAGATGACATTTCAATTCTTAACAACTATGCTCCAAGTTCAAAGGTACCCAAGTTTGTAAAGGAAACACTACTAAAGCATACATCACACATCCCAAGGTTAACCCTTTCAAAAACTTCTAGTAATGGGTGATACGGAGCCTGAACTGGCCATCTCCTGTAACCAGGCAAGGCTTTCAGTGGTGGGACTGAGATTCCAACCAGCTACAAAACCTTCAACCTACACTTCATTCTGCCTGCAAGATGTGCAGGGGTAGAGGTGGCACAGAACTTGTGGGACTAGCCAACCATGACTGGTCCAACTTGAGGCCCAAGCCACAAGAGGTAGCCCATGCTGGACACTGCCTGGATGGCCAGGAATCTGAAATGGGATGACTCAGAGACCTAGGGCAGAGCTAAACATAAAAACAAAACAAACAAACAGAAGTCAATGAACTGATTTCTAACAATATTCCACTACACTCATAGACTGGTGGCTACCCTATTTGTCATCAGAGAGGCTTCATCCAACAACTGATGGGAGCAAAGGCAGAGACCCACAACCAAACATTAGACAGAGCTTGGGCAACCCTGCAGAAGAGGCTGAGAAAGGATCTTAGGAGTTAAAGAGATCAAGGATACCAGGCTGCATATATGTTATGGTTGTTAGCTTGGTATTTTCTTGTGGGATTCCTAAGAGTGGGAGTGGGGGTGTCTCTGACTCTTACCTGCTCTTGGATGTTTTGGTCCCACTGGGTTGCCTTAGTCAGTCTTGATATGAGGGTGTGTGCCTAGTCTTGTTATAACTTGCTGTGCTGTGTTTGGTTGACATCCTTTGGAGACCTGCTCCCTTATGAAGGGAAACAGAGGAGGAGTGGATCTAGGGGAGAGAGGAGATGGGGAAGAGAACTGGGAGGAGTGGAGGGAGGGGAAACTGTGGCTGGGATGCAGTGTATGAGAGAAGAATAAACATAAAAGGAAGGAACAAAGGAAGAAAGGAATGAAGGAACAAAGGAAGGAACGAATATAGGGAGGAAGGAACGAATGAACAAAGGAATGAAGTAAAGAAAGATTATTTGAAACCATTAAACTCTACAGCAAGCAAACAAACTCATAGGTGCTTTGATTCTTACCAGATGTTGGTGGATAGTCTTTTTTGCAGGTCAATTCTTTGTGAGTTATAACTTTGTGAGTTAAATTTACAGCTTTTTTTTCTTCAAAAAGTTGAGAGTATTTTTGAAAATAAACTGTAAAAAAACCCAGAAACAAAACCACACATTTTCATGAAAATATTATGGCTTTGACTGTCTACTTACTGGTACAAAGATCTACCAAGTCCCAATTACCTAAGTAGACAGAGCCTAAGATTCCTATCACCCCACAGTCAATGTAGTCCTCAGGCTCCTATTTGAAACCACAGGTACTTCCAGGACTCAAGAAAGACCATGATTTGAAAGGCAGGACAGGCCCACTGCCATGACTCTAAAGGGAGTGAGCCATACCCTTCCATGTTAACATGAGATGAAAACGCTAACTCTTGGGGGAGATGAAGCAGACAGAGATATTCATATTCGAGAATGTAAACTGCCTTGGCTTTGGGAGGAAAGGGGGATAGGTAATTCTGAGTAGCCCTAGGTTATTTTAGAATGTGAAATAGAAAAGAACTCAACATGTATCTATAGAACACTGTTTTCTTCCTTAAACTCTCCTCATTTTGACCAACTTACTCCTCCACACACATGCTCATTCTCTCCTGGTTTACACCTGAGTGGCTTTTCGCTACAACTGAATTTGTTTACCTACCTCCCAGAGTCTTGTCCTCCTTACCCCACCACTTTGGCTTCCTCCATTTCATTCACACCAGGTTTGAAATGGATCAATAATACCCCAGGATAATTAGTTAGCTGTCTTGCTATTGGACTCGATCTAGTTCTCCTCCTCAGCTCTTAACACATTGCTCCATCCTGATTTTGCATCACCGTTTTTTGCCGTCACTTCTTGTTGTTTTTTATAATCTCTTCTCCCTCCATCCACCCTTTAAAATGTAACACTTCCTACAGTCTTGTCACGATTCTTCCTCCTCATACAAAATCTTCCCCAGTGATGCCATGTATTGCTATGGTCTTGCCTGCTGCCTGTATGTGTGGGATTTTGTGCTCACTAAACACAAACATATTAGGTTAGACTCAATAAGCCCCAAACTGAAATCAACACGTGCCAACTTAAACCTATAACTTATCCTAGATTGTCTACCTTTTTGAATAACTTCATGGTTGATGAGTTACATCATCACAATATTAAAGTCACACTGTACTTCTTGCACCCCTTAATCCCTGGATCTCGATATTCATCAACATCTACTTCCTTGGTGTTGTGTTCTTTACCATGCAAAGTTGCCTCATCTCATGTTCTTCAGACACTCATCTCATTATCAGGTTTGAAACAGGCCTACTCATTTCTTTCTTTGTCCTAATGACTCTGTTTTCAGAGTCCTACAAAAGCACTGTCTATAACTTATGTTCAGCTACACCAATTCTCTATTTGAAATGTTGCAATGGTTCTCCATGGCTGTGATGCCTTGCAAAAAAAAGACAACATTTAACTTCTGTATCCACACACCATTTCAATGTGATTTTGAAATTTCCCTGGTTAACAAAAAAAGAACGAAAGAAAGAAGAGAAGAAAGAAAAACAGTGAAGTCTTCTGTGTGAGCTGCCTCCCAGATTCCTTTGGCTAAGAGAATTTGCAAAATCAACTCTGATCTGCTATTAAGTTAAATTGTCTGAAAATTTATATATTTATTACATAAAATGTTCTACCTGCATGTATGCCTGCAGGCCAGAAGAGAGCATCAGATCTCATTACAGATGATTGTGAGCCACCATAAGGTTTCTGGGAATTGAACTCAAGACCTCTGGAATCTTTGAGTTATCTCTCCAGCCCTCATGTTAAAATTTTTGAGAGAACTGGCTCATGGTCACCCTCAATCTTGGAAGTCTGCAAGCTGCTATGTAAACAAGCCAGGACATCCTAAGGAACTATATAAAGGTGGCTCATACTGTTAGTCATCCTAACTGGCATTCTCCTCTCAGAGGCTGAGGTGCCTGGACTGGTAACTGACCACATACACACGTCTAAGTTCAGCTAAGACCAGAGAAGCCACTCAGTGGAGATCAGCCTAAACTGACAAACCACAGAAGCATAAGATAAATAAATCGTTGTCTTACCTCATTAAATTTATGCTGATTTATTAAGAAGAAACCATACTTGATAAAAAAAATTAAAATTTAGGAGAAAAACTGAGTTTTTCATATTGGTGCACAACATAAGCTCTGCAAGCTGCTATGTTTACCTAGGGAAATGTCCTTTTTTCTTCACTTAGAACTGTGTACTTCAGTCATTCATGCTTCTGTCTCTCACCTCTGTGAAAATCTTGGTACACACAGTTCTAGACATAGTCTCTTCTAGGAAATCTGTGTCAGCACAAGACTTCCTGGACAATGTTGTAGACACTGGTCCATCTTTTCTTCATTTTTTAGACACAGATTTTTACATAATCCAGGCTAGCTCCACACTTGCTGTCCTCCTGTCTCAACATCCTGAGTAACCACTGAACCTGGCTGGCACTGATTCATTGACTTTCCTCTAAGTTTCTGGAGAAAAGAGTCCATGTTCTTCCTGGACTCTGTGTGTTAGACACACTGTAAGACATATAGTAAATGTCTACTACTTGGTTCAAGTGAATGAGTAAAACACCCTAAATACACTAGTTTCCATGCATTTTAAAATTTTCAGAAATTCTCGAATCTTTGATGATTAGAAATCCACCCATTTGCTCAGTTGGCTTCTAGATTTCACATAATCCTGGACAGGACAGAGCAATTAGTAATTAGCTAAAGAACACTTCTTGGATAATTTCTTCCTAACTACTTCTGGTCCACAAGCTTATCCCAAGATGAAGGAGTCCTATACATATATAGCTTGTATACACATATAGATAGGCTTCTAAATGCCAGTGAGAAAACATAGATATGACCTCCTAGTCTAACAAAGACAATGCTCCACAGAGTTCACTCCACAAAACCACATATACTCATAAATGCACTTCAGTTTCTCTAATGAGACGGATTCCATTTTTTCCAAGACAATAGCTAAATCCAAGGACAGAGTAAAAGCCACAATGTAACCCCTTGAATTATTTTTCCTGAAACAACATTTCTTCTCCATACTCTGTTAAATGCTAGTGCTACAGCAGAACCTCTCTTCACCTGAGGCAGACATCGTCTGTTGATTAATCAGGGATACGTACAGATAAAAGCAGCCAAGAATGTGATGGCCAACAGCAGGAAAAGTGCCATCAGTGATGTGAAGAGCAGCGAGGGGCGGCCAGACTTACTTAGATGAGGGGTGGGCTTCACTTTGGGAGCTGGAAGGAGAGCACATTCATCTCATGAGTGATAAGTTTCACCCTTGTTTCTGCTTTTCCTCCCTCCCCATCTCCCTATTCTCCATGTCACATAATTACTAATAGTGTGACCATTTAAAATAATATAAAAATAATGTCCATTGTAAAAAAAACATCACAAAATACATAAAAGTACACACACTATTGAAATAACTGGTATTAATTTTTTGCAATCTGAAAAATAATTTGAATATATATATATATATATATATATAATATATATATATTAAATATATATTCACAAAAACACTTTGATCATATCCTTTCAGGAAGTTCTTTTTTTGTTGGTGGTAGATGTAATGGGGTATGATTTCACTATGTAGCCCAGGCTGGCCCCAAATCCTCAGTGATCGCTCCTGCCTCTGCCTTCGAGGTGCTGGAATTATACCACACTGACCCTTTCAGCAAAATTTAAAGGATGTACATATAGTATGTTTTCCCACATAAAAACACAACGTAAGTACTGCCATCTGCCTGTGACTTTCCTTTTACACTGTCTTGTAGGTACATTTTCACATCATCATGTTTTCTTGGTGTTCTTTACTATGATTGTAGCACTACATATTCTAATACCTTCCAGACTGTCTGAATATTAAAGACTCATATACAATAAAAGGTAAATATTTCTAATCATATTCCACTTTTTTAGCATATGGTCAATCTGCTAGTTACTGACTCATGGCTGGAAACCGTTTGCTAGATGAAGATAAAATGTAGTGTAGAGCAACTGCCTACCAAGGGAGAGGCTTTGCTTTGATCTATAGTATAAAAGAAAAAGCTCCTTCAAGATAAGAGCTCCACACACAGAAACAGTTTTCATAAAGTTACAATATAGTGTCAAACATAGAGGGGAAAAGCTCAATAGTGAAAAGTATGATTTCATTTTATGTTCATTTTTATAAAGCGTGAAATGCTATATACAAGATATATACATGCAAGAATGCAGGATACAAGGTATAGTTTCTGTAAATGGCAAGAGCAAAAACCATGCCACGCAAGCTTTTCTTTCCCACTAGAAAACTCTACAGCCCTTGAAGTCACTCTATAAACAATTCAATCCCCTGCGACTCCAATGAAATCCCAGACATGAGCACTGAGAGGATTAGCAACCAACACATCACCCAAAGTTTATTATTGACTCTTCCTTTATCCTTCCCCCTACAGTAAGTCCAGAATTTTTTTTTACCTGTAGCAGAATCTGAGTAGGTGCCTGAGGATTTGGATTCATTCTTGAACTTCACTTCTGCATAGGTGATTTCTGAAGCCATATCAAGAAGAGACCTGCCTCACTCAGAAAACGCACCTTGTCTCCTGCCCAAAACTCGTGGTATGTGAGAACCAACACGGCAATAAATTGTCATATCACACAATTATATATGAGAAGAGAGATTTCCAGATGTGATGTCCCACATGAGAATGAGAAACCACAACACGGAATCACTCGGGCCACATACAGAGATTCAATATCTTAAAACAAGAAGATAAGAATTGTAGTGTCTGAACCTATTCAGCACGATATGCAAATACTATAAAGAGGGAACTCAAAGGAGGAAGGAAAGAAATAGGAAGAAGGGGAGAAGAGGAACCAAGCTGTGAGAGAACTCTGTCCTAAGACACTCTGCAGCAAACATAAGTTCATGTGCTTCTGTATGCAAACGTGGTTGCATATGAACCAGACGACATGAGCAAACACTTAAGACAAGACAACATCCATTTTGACTGAACAGCCAAGTTCTGACACCACATTCTAGAGGACCTTTGGCCCCTCACCATTGTGTGGTCTCCCACATCCCATTCAGCTGCCTCCAGCAGGTGGAAAGGCAAAGCTCACATCCTGGTCCTTCTGAAGTTGCTCCTCTGAGCTCTCTGCTTCCCACTGCCTTCATAACTCATTCATGGGCACTCTCCACTCACTGGGCCACTGGCCACATCCTGACACAGCTCTGGTTAGCAGCTGTGGGAGGAGGCTGTCTCTCTCCTCATGCCTCTCTTCCCTTGATCCCTGCACTGCTCAGCTGGAGCCTTGTGGGTTCACAGCACTGTTGGGAACAGTTGGGGCAATTAATGGATCACAATATACCAGAGGGAAACTAGCTGCTAATAATGGGATCATCAGCTGGGCGGTGGTGGCCCATGCCTTTAATTCCAGCACTCAGGAGGCAGAGCCAGGTGGATCTCTGTGAGTTCGAGGCCAGCCCGGGCTACCTAGAAGCACCCTGAGAGTTTTCAAACAGCTCATAGATTATGAGGGAACTGCGAGGGCAACGAGCAGAGCTACACTCAAGTACAGCATGAGGTCCCCAGGAAACAGTCCTTTGGGCTCTGCTTCTCCAAGGCTCACCTGTCTTGTTTACGCTGAGCAGTGGGTCAGTTTTCCATGGGTTCCAAAGCTGCTTGCTGTTCCTCTCATCTGGCCCCAACACCTCACTCTGTGTCCTCTATTTCCCAGCTGTTAATATTCATCAAAACTGCCCTCCTTTCACTCGAAGCTCCCGTCTTTTATGTGCATCACTAGCATGATCCCTGGATCAAACCCCTAGTGCTGCTCAAATGGATTCTGAATCAACATTCAATTTCTTTTTCCCTTCATTTTCACATCTCTGTAAGAGCAAACTTCTCTAAGTCAGGTTTAATTTTATCACGTCCTGCTTCAGATTCTTCAGGAGATCTCCATGACTGTGGCATATTCAAAAACTGGACACACTTCTCAACCTTCCCTATATGGATATCCATTTGGACTATGCCTTTGCAGTTCCCTACAAGGAAACTGGTCTGTTTCAACATCACCTCATCTGAGCTGCCTTTAAGAGTTCTTTGGCTGCTAAAATACACAAAGGCAAATGTGTGTGCACTCCATGTTGGGCTTGGCTTACTGCCACCATCCATCCTGAAAGTCTGAAGTTGCCATGGGAAGCTGAGTTGAACTGATGCATGACTCCATGAAAATGAATGTTAACCTAGGACCATGGGAATCTCCCTAGAGAGACCAGGCTCAGTGATGTCACCAAGTAATATTAAATAAATAGTTCAAATTAAACTACTAAATTTTAAGTTGGCTAATGATTCATCAACAGTTACTAAATAAACATTTAGAGGGGATACCCGTGTGATATGGTGTGCACTGTTTTGTGATCTGAGTCTGCTTTTTGTCTGTCCCTACAGTTTCATACTTAGTTCTCCATGTAGCACTATACATGACAGTAATGTGTACTTATATTTGCCCATGTTTTCCATGCCCCACATGTCTAGGACATTGCTAGCACACACAGTTCTAGGTGTCATCTGCTCCAAGCTTTTCTTAGCCCCTGTGCTTACTCCTTACTTCTCACCTGCAGAACATTTCCCATGCAATTTTTAAAGCACTGCTTCACTTGAATATAGTCTAAATTGAAGTATATTTAGTGGACTCTGAGACTGGGGACTGTAGATCTTTCTGGGCTCTCTACATGCTGCCTAATATATAGTAAATTGATATTACTAATTATTGAATGAATTAATAAAAACATCTACATAAAATATAATTTATGCTTTTTAGTTTTTGATGAACTTTGAAGGCCAATCTACAAAGAAATCCACTATTTTCTAAATTAGCTTTCATGTCTCATACAATCTGGAACAAAAAATAAATGATTAGAAGGAACTCCATTGGAGCACTGTCCCTGGAATAGCTCTGGCCATCTCTTCTCATCACCCTGCTTATTCCAAATTGCAAATATCTGTGCATCCAATGGATCTGGCCTCTAAATGCTGCTGATGAGAAAATACAGATTCATCTTCAGTACTGGAGCCTAACACAGATGCCCCAGTATTTCACTCTGTGACACCAAAAACACACACATACTTCTCTAGCGAGAATGAATGACTTTTACAGAAGAGTTATTTTGAAACAGAGGGAAATTCCTAATGTATCCTATTCCCCAGAGAGTTTCTGTCTCAGGTTTCTGCGTCACCATCTGTCTAATGAGTCATTTTCCTTCTCTTGTTTACTTGTCCCACTTTTAGACTTACTGATCAGAGCAATGGAGAATAAGATTGTCAACAGCAGGAAACAGACTGTGAATGAGGTGAGGAGGACCTTGGAGAATCTGTAACAACTTTCATGACTCATGGTCTTCTTTTGAGGAGCTGAAAGACAAACCAAATTCATGTCTTCAGCTCTGTTCCTATTTCCTCTTCTTTCTCCTATTCTACTCTTTTTGTGCATGACAAACACTACTAATACTATGATGTTTGAAATAACAGGAAAATGCAAATAGGAAATAATCACGTTAGTTATAGAAACGTTACAATATATACAAAATCACTCATTCCTGATGTTTAGAGTACTCATTGTCCTCAGGGAACCCCACAGATGAAGAGGCAGAAAGAGTGTAAGCACCTGAGGGGATGGGGACACCAGGAGATCAAGGCCCTCTGAATCAACTGAGTCAAGCACAGAGAAGTCACAAGAACTGAAGCAGCAAGCACAGGTCTGCACCAGGTCCTCTGCTTGGCTATTATAGCTTTCAGCTTAGTGTTAGTATGGCACTCCTGAATGTGAGAATGGGTGGGTCTTTTGACTCTTCTTCCTGCTCTTGGGGCTCTTTTCCTCCTGTTGGGTTGCATTGTCCAGCTTCAATGTGATGATTTTTGTGTTATCTTATTATAGTTTATTTTGTCATATTTGGTAGTTATCTACCTCCTAGATGTCTGTTCTTTTCTAATGAGACAGAAAGTGAATGGATCTGGAGGGCAGGGTTAGTGGGGAGGAGCTTGGAGGAGTAGAAAGAAGAGAAACTATAATCAAGATACATTGTATGACAAAAGAATCTATTTTCATTCAAAGAAAAAAAGAAAATAATATTTATGATAAAATAAATAAATAAGAAAAAATGTTGTTGGCCATCCTTCTCAAACAGATGCAAGCTACCAAAGGTCAGTCCAGGTCCTCAAGACCCAGGCTGGTGGGAAGATAGCCACTGGCCCACCCAGCCCCGTATGTCACCATGCAGGTGGGTCCCATTATGATGAGCAAGTATGTGGTGGAGAAATGAGAGTGAAAGAGAAGCAGAGTGGTTCACGTGCTGTGAAAAGAAACACAACTGAAGAAGTGAACTCGAGGAGGAGTCGGCTAAGGTGAGAGGCCTTCTTACTACCTGGGCCATGGTGATTTCCAGGATTAGCTGCTGCTAAGAGCCATTTCTGGGTTATAGACCTAACATGGCCAGGGTCTATATGACCATCTATGGCCCATGTTGCCTCCAAAGTCCACAAAAATGTCTAGTGTCTGGAACTGCCATCAGTGGCCATGTAGTGGTTCAAGAGCCATGTAGCCACCAGAATCACACAGATCTTGGTAGCTAGTGTTGCCACCTGGGGCCAAGGTGTTGACCAGGGCTGGGCTGCTTCTGAGTGCCATGTATGGGTCCATGGCTCTACAGTAGCCATGGTCTGAGTCATTGTCTGTGGCTTCTGTTACCACCGAGGACCATGTGATTATGTGGAGTCTGATTGACCACCTGGAACCATGTTGGTGCCCAGGGGCCATGCTGCATCCAAGGCCATACAGGTCTAAGGGGCACATACTGCTATCTGGTGCCATGGTGACATCTGGGCCAGGGTTGCAGCTGGGGGCCATGTCTGGGTCCACCACACTGCTGCAGCCAGTGTCTATGTTGATATCTGTGGTTCCTTTTTCCATGAGAGCTGGACTACCACCTGGTGCTGTGTTGGTGTCTAAGGGCTGTGCTACTACTGAGGCCATGCAGATGTGGGTGGCCGGCACCACTCACTACCTGGGACCATACTGACGTCCAGATCCCGGGGTGCTGCAGAAAACCATGTTTGGCTCCATGGTCCTCCTGCAACCAGGGTCTGTGTTGAAGACTGTGGCCCATGTGGCCACCAGGGACAACTTGGAAGCCTGGGATCTGGGATGCAACCTGTGGCCTTAATGGAGTCTAGAGGCCATACTGCATCCAGGGCCATACAGATCTAAGGGACATGTACTGCTATCTGGTGCCATGGTGAAGTCCAGGCCAGGGCTGCAGCTAGGGGCCATGTCTGGGTTCATGGCACTGCTGCAGTCAGGGTCAGTGTTAATGTCCATGGTTCCTTTTGCCATGAGAGTCATGCTGATTCATGGGGTCTGGGCTGTCACCTGGTGCCATGTTGGTGTCTAACGGCTGCACTCTGCTGAAGCCATGCAGATGTGGATTCAGGTTGTCCTACTGCTCAGACATAGCATCTCTCCAAAGGACCGTGGGCCTGACTTGTTTCAGAGGGGCCCAAAATCTTTCTACAGCACAGAGGCCAGATGTAACCATTAACAACTCCTTTCTTTCTAAAGGGATGGACTGTAATTTAAATGGAGTTGATGCTTTGGGGTGAGAAACTTCCCCAATAATCTCAGTAGGAGATGAAGCAAAGCATGGAAAAAGGCCTCCATCTTATCAGGACTTGATGGACAGGCGTTAGGAGCAGAGGGAGCTGGAGCAGGAGTTGGAGGACCAAAACCAGCACAGGGAGGAAGAAGGCATCAACTTTATCACAGAGACACCACATAATATATATTTAGGATCTTTGTTTGTTTGTTTGTTGTTAGTGTTAGTTTGGCTTTTTTGATTTTTGATCACTTTTATTCTTAATTTTAACTATGTCACTTATATCTATTACTGTTTTTATTTCTTTTTCAAAGCTGGAATGCATCACTAGGAATGGTTTTTTTTTTTTTTTGGTCCCCTTGCATCTAATTTTTCCTAAATTGTTCTTTCTAAGTAGGACCAAGTTCTGGAATCCAGATATCCCTCTTCAGGGAGAGAAGGCTGAAGTTTGCTAATGAACTGCTATCCAAATATAGTGATACCCAAGAACTCAAAAGGGGAGAGAAGGAAACAGGAAGGAGTGGGAAAGAGGAACTAGGCCGTTAGAGAAGTCTGCCCTGAGACCCGAGCTCTCTGCATTCTGTGCAAGCATGAAGTTCCACACGCAAATATGGTTTCGAGCAAACCAGACCACAAGAGCAAACACTGAGTCACTGTAGGTACCACATCATTTGGACTGAACAGCCAAGTTGTGATACCACATTCTAGAGGACCATTGGCCCCTTACCATTGTGTGGGCTCCCACTTCCCACTCAGCTGCCTCCTGCAGGGGGAAGGCAAAGCTCACATCCTGGTCCTTCTGATGCTGCTCCTCTGAGCTCTCTGCTTCCCACTGTCTTCATAACTCACTCATGGGCACTCTCCACTCACTGGGCCACTGGCCACATCCTGACACAGCTCTGGTTAGCAGCTGTGGGAGGAGGCTGTCTCTCTCCTCATGCCTCTCTTCCCTTGATCCCTGCACTGCTCAGCTGGAGCCTCATGGGTTCACAGCACTGTTGGAAACAGTTTGGACAGTTAATGAATCACCATATAGCAGAGGGGAAACTTAAACTTGTTACTAAAAATGGCATCATTTGAGTTCCTCCGCAGGCGTCTTCCAGCTCATACCCTCATGCTCAGCCTCCAACTCTTCCAAACACTTCCCTTCTTGTAATCTCCTCTAGCTACTCCCATGTTTGTGGTGATATATTGTGTATCCTAACAAAATTTGTCTGAAGACCAGAGAGCAGAGACAGCCACTAGATTAAGCATAGATGCCAGGCAATGGTGGCACAAACCTTTAAACCTAGCACTCAGGAGACAGAGATCCATCTGGATCTCTGAGTTCAAAGCCACCCTGGACTACATGAGATAGATTCAGTCTAGAAGAGACACAGAGCCAGGCAGTGGTGGCACACACCTTTAATCCCAGCACTTGGGAAGCACACATGCCTTTAATGGCTGGTAGAGAAATGTATCTAAAGAATGAGGAGACAGGAACTAAAGATTTTTCAGGCGAAGCCTTTCAGGTGAGGACTCAGAGTATTTCAATCAGAGAATTCATGGAGTTGGTGATGTGAGACATGGCAGTGGCTTGTTCTTTTGTCTCTCTGATATTTCAGCATTTACCCCAATATCTGGTACCATTTTTTTTTTTTACTAATAAGACCATTTAAAGATTCGAGCAACACATGTTCATACACATAACAAGCAAACATCATGTGCATGAACACACACACACAAACACCCACACACCCCACACACATACACGCTTTACCCATGCCTGGTCTACCCTATTCAAGGAAGCTCCTTTCAACATTATGAGCCTCTGAATTCCAGTCCACTTTGGAGCCAACACTCTGCACAGATGCTTCCTCACTATGCAAGGGTGTCCTCCTCACTCCACACTGGTGTCCTCCTCACTCCACACAGGTGCAATCCTCACTCCACAGGAGCACTCCTCACTATACACAGGTGCACTCCTCACTATACACAGGTGCACTCCTCACTCTTCACAGGTGCACTCCTCACTCTGCACAGGTGCACTCCTCACTATACACAGGTGCACTCCTCACTATACACAGGTACACTCCTCATTATACACAGGTGCCCTTCTCACTATACACAGGTGCACTCCTCACTATACACAGGTGCACTCCTCACTATACACAGGTGCACTCCTCACTATACACAGGTGCACTCCTCATTATACACAGGTGCCTTCCTCATCCTTCCAAATTCCCAGTTCCTCCATCAGGACCCTATCCTCTCCTATTTGCAGTTCAGACTCCCCACAGGAAGTGACCTAATGAGTCATACTCTCCTCACCATGCTGGAGCACAGACTCCCTACAAGTGACCATTCCATAGCAATAGCATAGCTGCCCTCCTCACCTCTCAGGCTCTGAGGTCTCACACCAGACTGCTGCTTGGAGACTCTCTCCTGAATCCAGACACTTTCTCACCAGCATGCTGACATTCCCCTCTCTTCTTGGGCTCCAGTTCTGCTGTCAGATTAGCTTTCTGCATGCTGAACCAGACCCTGGGCCAGACCATTGCTGCCCCACACCTGACCCTTCCACAGACACCTGTCTTACCCTCCCATTCTTTATTTAGTAAGTTACTAAGTAACTGAGGTACTGCAAGGAAGGGAAACCAGATATGACAGAATATAAAGTCAATCAGAGCAACACATTCACATACAGAAAAACATCCCCAGCATTTAATCTATTGACCATTTCCATGGTAATAAATATGCCTACACACCACTTCACTCCAGCCACAGATGCTCAGGGGTTTCACTCTCTCAGCAAAATACATTTCTCAATTATCATATCCCACATACACTAGAATAAGTCACAGACCATACCAATATTCAGGCAGCTTCCAACAACAAATATTTCTCATTTGTGTATATCCTAAGGATCTGGCTGTGGGTCACTGTAATTCTGTTCAGCTTCTTTCCACATTTATTATTTGGGAGCCAGGATCATATAGAATAGCACTTTTTTGTAAATTGAATGTGTATTAGCCTCCTGTATTTAGAGAATCAGATTCATTCTCATTCTATGGGCCAGTGAAAGTCATCTGAACAAACCAGCTAATTGGGGTTGAAAGCATACTCTATACAAAGGAAGATGGGTGTGAGGCATTGAAATAGTCCTTTTATAGAGGATTATATAAGCACTTAGGAACCAGCATAGCATCTACACCTAATCCCTTTACTGTTTACTTAGGAGATGTCTTGTTACTATGTTTCAAAATGAAACATCAGTCCCATTGGCTGTGGTGATATTGTGTTCTCCAATATATTGTGCACCCTAATAAACTTATCTGGGGTCAGAGAACAGAAAGGCCACTAGACAGACATAGAGGTCAGAAAATGGTGGCACTCACACCTTTAATCTTAGCCTTCTGGAGGCAGAGCTCCATCTGGATCTCTGTGAATTTAAAGCCATACTGAAAAGAGCCAGGCATGGTGACTCACACCTTTAAACCCAGGAAGTGATGGCAGAAAGCAGAAAATTATATAAGACATGAAAACCAGAAACTAGAGCCTGGTTAATCTTTTAGGCTTTGAGCAGCATTTCAGTTGAGATCCATTAGGATGAGGACTCAAAGACTTACAGTTTTAGGAAACAGGAGCAGCTGAGGAATTGGCAAGGTGAGGTGATTGTGGCTTGTTCTGTTTCTCTGATCTTCCAGCATACACCCTAATAACTAGCTCCAGGTTTGTTTTTATTAATACGACCTTCTAACAATTTGTGCTACAATTGACAGAAAAGAGGTACCATTGCAACACAAGCATAAAATACTTAAACTTGCTAGATAGATGGCTCAGGGGTTAAGAGCTCTGACTGCTCTTCCAAAGGTCCTGAGTTCAATTCCCAGCAACCACATGGTGGCTCACAACTATCTATAGTGGGATCTGCTGTCCTTTTCTGGCATAAAGTCATACATACAGATATAGCACTCATGTGCATAAAATAAATAAATACAATACTCAAACTTATGCTTTACTTACCTCTGATATTGAAGCAAACTAGTGTCATATGGGTTTAGTGTTGGGTGTGTGTCATGTACAACGTGGGGTCTGTCATGAAGCAGTGTGGGAGTGCTTGGGGCGATAATGGTTCATCTTCTCCTGTTCACTTACATCTGCAGTCATATCATTTTACACGCGACTTTCTCTGGACTTCTAACCAGTTCATGGGAGGTTACCTGCTGTGGGATGTCTTTCTGTAAACTGTGAATATGGTTTGCTCTCATTGGTTGAAAAATAAAATTGTTTGGCCAATAGTGAGGCAGAATAAGGCTAGGTGCAACATTCAAACTGAAGATGGAGATGAAGAAGGGTGGAGTCACAGCAGATGCTATGAGCTGCTGCCAGGAGAAGCAAGATGTGAAAGAAGAGGTGATGCCATGAAGCCACGTGGTAATGCATAGATTAATAGAAATGGGCAGAGTTAAGTTTTAAGAGCTAGTGAGCAAGATACCTGAGTCATAGGCCATGCACTTTGCAATTAATATAAGCCTCTGTGTGTTTACTTTATAAGCAACTGCGGTACCGGGTGGGAGATTCATCCAGAGAAACCTCTGACTACATTTGGCTGCCCAATGTGGGGCAAGAGTTTCCACCTAAAACATGAGAAAACTTTAAAAAAGCATTCTAAAGTGGAGCCAAGAATAGCTGCCTAGTTTGTGTCTCTTAAGCAGGCCTTGACACAGTGGCATTTGAGCTTGAGCACAGCATGGCAGATTCCTGCCGCTGTATTCAAAGGCATGTCTAAGTTGCTCAGCACACTGTGTGGTGGATTTAGCTTTTGCTAGTATAAACAAACAAATGAAAAAGGTTTCTGGGCTTACATACTGCTTGATGGAGGCATAGACTCACTGATTCCCAGAGTTGTCAGTGAGCATGGCTCCCAGAGCTAGTGTTAAACCTACCTCCGCCATATTGGGAAGCCAAATGGGGGCAGAGTCAACAGCCAAAGATGCCCTGCAGTTTAGCAGTTTAAAATCTATCTTGGTCAAAAAAGGATTATAGATACACAGTAAGACAGATTCAGATGGAATAAACCTCTAAACAGTTTACAGTGTGTGTAAAATGTACATAGGATTGAAGAGAGAGAAAATGAGTATAGGCAGATATATAAAGAAATAAACAGTTTTAAAACAGTAAAATAAAGTCCTTTCTAGAAAGGGAGTAAAGTAATATAATAAAAATGAGCCACATGAGGATGGAAAATGCACAGAAAGTCTGGATTATGTATATTATTGTGTTGTTTTTAAATTTTTAACTGCTATGAGACATTTGACTATAAAAGCTGCAGGATTAAACCAACCTACATATTTTAAAAATGTCTTGACTCCAAAATTTAAGTCAAAAGGTATGCCACTTTACAGGAGAGGTTATGTTTTTGTTTCCACAGGAAATGAGAGGCTATGGATTTATTCAAAATTAAAAATCAGATTTGATCAAGGAAGACCCCCTGAAATCCTGACTATGGACATAAAAACATAAACCTGGAAGAAATGTAAGACACGTGATGTATATTTTACCTGCTCAAACGTAACAAAAAATTATCTTTGGCTGACTTATGTACAATGCACAGTCTATACTTGTATTAACGCAGATATGTATATTGCCTTTAAAAGTTTATGTATTTTCAAGATGAGGAGACCAGACACCAGTGAAAACAAATAGCCCAGATGATTCAGCATCCCAAAATGCCTCTGTTGCAGTTTCCTCTGAGTTCTGCATCCAGAAGACTTCAGGCTGCTGGCTGAGATGATTTAGCCTCACAGACTACTAAAGTCAGGACTTGACCATAATCCTAAATTTTCTCAGGGTCCCCATAAGATTAACAGTGCCCCTAATCAGCAGGAGGTAGCCTAGAAAACTACACTCATATTCCCCCAAAAAGGATTATGGATGTTTGTCTTTGTTTAGGGAGTTAAAATGGAGGTATGATATAGAAATGATAGGATAGAGTAGATTGTTGAATCTACTTTAATTAAAAAAAACAACTATTAATCTTACATATGTTGCATTGGTATGGATTTTGGTTTATTGATACAAATTTAAGGTTAATTTTATTTTACTGTATGTATATTTCTACTCTTGTTTAGAGTATTATGTTTATATAGCTTATTTTAAAATGTAATATATAATTAAGTAAAACAACTTAATATTCATCTTAATAGCAAACTTATAGTCATGTTAGTTAGATTTTATAGATATGCAAAGATATATTTCATATGGATAGGTAATTTTCAAACACTTCAAAGACATACAGAATATGGCATTTAAAATGTATTAAGAACTTAGACTTCTTGGGACATTGAGACATGTCTGCTCCTGGCAGCACCAATCTGCTTCAGAGAAGATGATGGACATCAAGGAAACTCTATATGGAATTTGCTCTCTTCATGACAAAAGTTAGCCATTTGGACAAGAAATTACTCTTGCCTGACTGTTTGACAGTATGTTGTATAAACTGGATACATGGGACCTATAAGAAAGCGACCACTGAATTTTGCCAAAACAAAGCAAGGTGGTTCTTCAGGTTCCTGCTTCACAGAGAAGACTGTCAGACATTTTGCAGAACACAGGGAGAAGTGACTGATGAACTTTGCCAATGGGCAAGACAATCCTTCAAATTTCCGGCTTCACTACAAAGTCAGCCAGAGACTCTAGACCTATAGGCTAAAGATGGATGTCCCAATGTTGCAGAGGAACTTTGGGTGACTGTCCAGGAAACCAGATGTCTCTGTCAATTCCAGAATTTTGGAATTTGCTTAGAATACACTTCCTATTTACTTAGGTAATACTATATATATCCTTCTGGGGTCCTTGATAGAGTTGAAGACTAGATAGTTATGATTATAGTTTTGCTTAGTCATGATAAAAGATAAATTAGATATAAAACTGTAGACTCACAAAAATAGGATAAATGACAGAATATTTTCTAATCTTGCCAAATACAAATAGACTAGATATTGTAACTGCAATTCCTGCTTGATAAGTGTTTAGTTATATAGAATTTTACTATGTTAAAGTTAAAACCTTCCTTTTTGATTAGACAGAAAAAGGAAGCTGCTATGGGATGTCTTTCTATATGCTGAGAATATGGTTTGCTCTCATTGGTTGATAAATAAAATTGTTTGGCCAATAGTGGGGCAGAATAAGGTTAGGTGTTACATTCAAACTGAAGATGGAAATGAAGAAGGTTGAAGTCACAGCAGACACTACAAGCTGCTGCCAGGAGAAGCAAGATGTGAGAGAACAGGTAACGCCATGAAGCCACATGGCAATGCATAGATTAATAGGAATGGGCTGAGTTAAGTTGTAAGAGCTAGCTAGCAAGAGGCCTGAGCCATAGGCCACATAGTTTGTAATTAATGTAAGCCTCAGTGTGTTTATAAGCAGGTATGGGACTGGATAAAAGATTTGTTCAGAGAAACCTCCTGCTACCGTTACCTCTCTAATTCTTTGGAATTCCTGGAGCTATTGGGAAGTCTGTTTTATCATGGTAGGCCATGAAGCCTTATGCTGCTCAGTTCTTTCATAGCTCATGCTAAGAAGATGATTCATGTTGGGAGCTCACCATTTCAGAAACACTGATCATGTGATTAAAGTATGAAAACTTTGAGCCATGAGATGCTCAACCCTGGTAGGGAAGTGATGCTGAAGGCTGAGTTCACTCTCTCATCAACCAAACACTCAAAACTACATAATAAACTCTGATAAATCTCTGAACATCAGAGCTCAGATGAGTGCCCTCTGGTTGGCCTATTCTGTATACTGCTGCTCCTTAACATTATGGGGAGGAGATGCATTCATGAGGTCAATAGACGTTCCCTATTTGGGACCCTCTGACCTCACCTGATCTGTCCCTCCCTTTAGTTCTGCTTGGTAGCTTTCTACATAACAAAACTATAATCTTTTTTAAAGAATCTATTGATTTATTTTTTTAGATTTATTTATTTATTAATTATGTATATAGTGTTCTGTCTGCATGTATCCCTGCAGGTCAGAAGAGAGGACCAGATCTCATTACAGACGGTTGTGAGCCACCACGTGGTTACTGGGAATTGAACTCAGGACCTCTGGAAGAGCAGCAATGGCTGCTCTTAACCTCTGAGCCATCCCTCCAGATCCAAAACTATAATCTTAATAGAACAGAATCATTAGTTCAGTGGGTCATTCTAACAACTCATAAATCTGCAGGTATCATGGGAACCTGAGACTCTGCAGACAGTTGACTTGAAGTAATGGCATCTTTAAGAACTCCTGGGCTTGAAGCTTGAGTCTGAAATGAGAACAGTCTTGTGGGGGTATGGCCAGAACTTGTAGAATAATTTAATTAGTAAATGAAATGTTTTTGGATATGGTTTACCAGAATAGCCATAGAAACATTTTGGGGATGGATGAGGAAATACAGGCAATATCACCAATCATCTGAGAAAAGAGATGTTAAATTTTCTATCAATGATAATGGCACTGTTCTGTTGTGCAATGACAATTTCAGATGATATACACTGAAATAATGACTAAAGTGTAATGTATCAAACTAACTCTCAAGTGCTCTATCAAGTAACGTGCATATGTATGTATATAGATACATATATATCAAATTATCGAACAGTCAACAATCATTACTATAGATGGTAATTATATGAATATTGATGATACCAGCCAGTCAACTTTTGCTTCAAAATATTCATGATAAGAAGTTGAAACGGCTTCCAAAGTCATAAGCAGCATACAGGCTTCTGTGGGACATATGGTTCTCCTCAATGTTCATCCATAGGGCAGAGGCTGGCCCTAATGCAACAGGCACAAGGTGGAGCACCAAGAACAACAGGTGGTGCCAGTAGAAGGTTGGCTATCATCTTGTAAAACTTGCTCTTAGGAAGGTCACCCAGTCCAGGATCAGCCACCATTAGAGGCCCACATCAGCCTCACGGCACCCATAGCACCTGACACACTAGCCATGGGGATCAAGTTCCTGAAAGGTTCCTGGTAGTGCAGGTATTGGGGGACATGAGAAAATGCTGATGGAAGGGCACAAACTGCCAGAGAAAATGTGAGTAAGCACTGAGGATCAAAGTGACAGTAGGTAACAATGTCATCCTGTCTGTCTGAATTTGCTTAAGAAGATCTTAAATATTCTAACACCACACACACACACACACACACACACAAAACAGACAACTATGTTAGGTAATAGAGGGTGCTGTTCACCTGATTGTGGCAGCCAACTTCAATAAATTTCCATATCAAGTCAAGACAGTGTAATGTAAATATACATTATTTATTTGTCAAGTATACATCAATAAATCCAAAGACAGAGGAACAAAGAGAGAGGGAAATGTCTAGAGGGTCCACACCATACAATTCTATCATCAAATAAGACTGTAGGAATCTAAGAGTGGACAGAGAAGCTGGAGTGCTTCCACATATGCACAAATGGTCCTATAGAGTCTCTAGAATATGGGAAATTCTCATTACATGAAGAGTAAAGGATGAATTGATAAGTTTATATGGAGACCAGTATTACCATATGGATAACTGTTGGTTGCCTACCCAAATATCTATGGACTTCTCTTCCACAAGAAGATCTTTCCAGGTGTCCATGTAGTGCTGGATAAAAATGCAATCCCATGTCCATGGACAATGCTCGATTCATAAGCATATTTTCTTCATCTGACAAACTGACTTATGTTTACTACTGCAAAGGATGTCATTCCAGCCCCAACCAGAATATCGATGATTTATTATAACACATTGTTCGTTGTCACTGCTGGGCTCACCTGGGTGCCAGAACCTGAAAAAAAGGAAAGAGCATCAGGGTGTTTCCCACCATGATGCTGGGAAAGAGAAAACAAGAGTAAACAAGCCTCAGGATGCAGTGGGAATTTGTGGAAAGTAGATTCAAGTGTGTACAAACCAACTGTTCTCCACGACCCGTGTCTGACATGTCCCTAGAAAATAGGGTTCACTGCACTCAATATTCTCTTAGCTTGTTACTCAACTGCTCTCCCAGAACACATCCAAGGGGCTACTTCATCCCTAGGTCTTGGTAACTGGGGACTATACCATGGAGCTCATAAGAGGGTGTTAGATTCCCTGGAGCTGTGGTTACAGGTGGTATGACCATGCCAATATGAGTGCTAGGAACAGAACTCACACAGTTCTTGGCACATAAGTCCATGACATTTCAACATTATATATATGTTGAAAAGGTATCTCCTTATTCTTGTGTTGTAATAAAGTATTTTTTCATTTTACAATAGTTTTATTTTAGAGACTAGAGAGCTACTAAAAATATCTAGATAATCCACTTATTTCTGTCATCTAGGAAAGTAATTTACTATCCTGGATTCCTACTTTTCTTCCCTGAAAACTGAGAATGACAATAACATTACTACCTACTTCTCACAACAGAAATCAGGATAGAATATGGGAACATACTAAGATATTAGAGTTTTTAAATAATTACATAAATATGACACATAAAAATATGAGATTGAGTGCTTTTGCTTTAAGAGAAATAATCAGTTATGATCTCGACATTAATTTTTGTTATAGATATAAATGAAATCCAGAGAGGTGGCTTAGAAATTAAGAGTGTTTGCTGCTTTCCCAAAGAAAAATGTGTGAGTTCTGTTCCCAGCACTCATATTGGCATGGTCACACCACCTGTAACCCCAGCTCCATGGAATCCAACACCCTCTTATGAGTTCCATGGGCACCCACATACACATGGCACACACTCAAGAGAGACACAGATATACGCACACATAAAAATAAATTAAATCCTATTGTTAAATATAGAGAGAGACTGAAAGCATAATAAAACCCACCATGGTGTAGCACCTTGGTTGGGTGCCCTGGGTACTTATCATGCTACACTCTTCAAACTCAGTTTCCTCATCTCTCCTGGAGTATCAGTGACATGTGTCTCACAGGACTCCTTGATGAGGAAATTGGGATGAAGTAACTCCATCCCCAGCACTCACACCAGGAGTGAGCTGTTTTAGTTTCATAACCAACAGCTGGAACACCCTAAAGTCTTCTCATGCTACAGGACCCAGGACTCCTCTAGGTAACTCTGGACTCACGTGGCACTTTCATTGTATGGTGTCTGATCAACCCATCGCCACTGTCGGTGACCTGCATCCGAAAGGCCAATATAATAAGCAGCTTGAGAATCCAGGATCTTGGTGATGAAATCCTAAAAGGAAAGAAAGATACAGCATTCAGCCTGGGTGGAGTGATTCTTTTTATGTTATTGAATTTTATAAGATCTTTTGAAAATTATTTTCACTATACAAAATTATAGGACCAATATGATGCACCTATGGAAATACATAATAATCAAATCCTAGTTCATCTCTCTAGGCCCTTAGTTTTCAAATTTTTGATAAAGACACAATAATTACACATTTTAGAGGTACACTGTGATACTTTGACTGACTTTTTCTGGTCACACAGAGATGAGAGAACAAAGAACGGATCAAGGAATAGAAGAGCCACCACCACCCCCAGGAGTGCCATCTTCTCTGGCTGACCAGGACACAAAGTCATCACTCAGAGGCCTGATTTCCATGACATTGGAAACAATCTCTGTGATCATAATGAATTCTCATCTCAGACTCACTCCCATCTTTTCTTCCCCAACACCATTCTTGAAAGTTGTGAATAAGAGAATTTAGCAGATTTAAACATTCTCCATTCACAACTTCAGATATTTCATTTCTGATGGTTGGCTGTGACTCTCCTGATTCGATCCCTTTCCCTGGTCAGCTCTGCGCCCTCCTCTGTTAGGCAGTGGGTACTACAGGAAGCATTAGCGTGAAATCACAAACTGCTCTTTCAAGCAGAAACATTTCATCCTTCCCTCCACCCTCAGGCATTGCATTTCTGTTGCCATGGTTCCTTGTGGGTTGTTCAGCTTCACTGAAGCAGAGGCAAGGTGTAGAATGCCAAGGCTGAAGCAACCTTTCCAGCTTCCTGATGCAAAGCCTTCTGCCACATCAGCAACACCCATGTCAACAAAACTCCCTCTTAGTAAAAAGAGGCAGACAGCAGGCCAGGCCCAGGCCCCACTCTCTCCCAGGATGCACCTGCTCTTCCTGGCTGTGGATCACCATCAGATGAGCACCCATGCTGGAGCACTTCTCCTCACTCTCACTCCAAGATGCTGAGTCAGTCGCAGTGAAGTAGCAGTGGGAACTAAATGGCTTCCAATGCTTTGGGCAACAGCTCCAGACTTTGTCTTTGGGGAAGAAGGAAATGTAAGTGCAATGTCATAAAGTCATTTTAAAACCTGCCTGATGTGGAGACCACATGGAAGTTGGGACTCTCCACTTCTACAGATACAACAAGGAGCCCCTAGGCCCTCAGATGGCAATAAACTTCAGTCTACCTCCATCTACACTAACATCAGAGCCCGTTTGTTCTACTGGAGTACAGTCAGGAAAACAAGTGTAAAGAACACTCAGATGTTATGCCAAACAGTCTGGGTCTCAAGAATAGAACTCATCATACCAAGAACCAGAAAGTTCTCATATTACATAAATATACATACATACACATATATATGTATGTGTGTGTGTGTGTGTGTGTGTGTGTGAAAACAATAGATGTCATTAACCAGGGCCTCAAATTTCCAGAGTTAGAAGACATAGAAGACAGATGAACACAAAAAGAACCACAAGCATAAGCCCACACAGCTAGAGCCACCTGACTTTTTCACAAAAAATAATTTTTGGAAGAAGATAGGCTCTTCAACAAATTGTACTGCAGAAGAATGATGCTAGATCCATAGCCATTCTGTGTTAAAAAATGACTTTAAAATAGACTCTAAATGGCCTGTGAGGCCTGGAACCCTGAAATTGTTACAGAAAAAAAATAAAGAAAACAGTTCAAGATGTAGGCATAGTCAAAGACTTCCTGAATAAGATTGCAATCTTCTTTACAGCAAAGGATCCAGTGAGTGAAGAGAGAGAGATCTGCTGAGAAAGGCAGGAACCCCAGACAAGCTCAAATGGTCTAGGAAAACACGTGTTCCCAAAAGGTCTGTTGACAAAGACAGTAAACAAACTGTGTCTGTTTAGGACCAGATGGTTTATTCCAAAGACATTTCAGTTACAGATGTCAAAGACAGCCAAGAAAATTTGCTTACTTGGAGCCAAAAGGATAGATGACCTAAAGTACTCTCCCTCTCTTTCCTAAAATTAGATAATACATCTTCATCACTCCACCTTCCAGCTTAGTTTATGAGAAAAACAAATTCTCTATTCAAATGTTGAATAAATTATACTTTGTAGACACTGTAACTGAGAATGCAACAAAATCATCTCTCTCTCTCTCTCTCTCTCTCTCTCTCTCTCTCTCTCTCTCTCTCTCTCACACACACACACACACACACACACACACACACACACAAACACAAGCACAAACACACACACACACACACACTTATGAAAACACTTGAGGGACTATAGATATGGTTCAGTGGTTCAGAGTGTGTACTGCTCTCACAGAGGACTGGAGTTCAGTTCCCAACAACCACAACCTGTGACTCACAACCACATTGAACTCCAGCTCCAGGGATCTGACACTCTCTTCTGCCTCTGCAGACACTGCACTCACGTACACAAACCCACACACAGGCACATGCATATATACATATTTTAATTAAAAATGAAATCTTAAACACACACCATTGAGCATGACTCCCTGGAGATGCTCACATTCATACTATCAGATTTGCTTTATTCTTTCTGGAGCTCATTTTTGTTTCTAATAAAATTCTACTCAGCCCGGTATTGCATCTCCCTCCTTGAAACTCTGCTTTATTGAAACTAAGGGGCACACATCCCAATTATGCCTGATTGGAGACCTCTAAAAAGGACTCCACAGGCAGCTGGTACTGGGTGTGTGGTATGAAGTCATGTCCCCATAGTGTCCATTGCTGATAGATCTAAATAAGAATCTTGTTGGAAATGCTGATCATAAGCACGTTAAGTTTTACCTTTCAAGAATGAATGCTGTTTTCTACACTCTAGTTTGGTGTAATTCAATTCTTTTATGAGTGCTTTCTCATCAAGAAGCTGAGAATATTTTTTAAACAAAGCTGTAAAACAGAATAAAAACAATTCATTTTTTTTGTTAGTGCTAACAAACAAAAAATCCACTCTTTACTTTTATCTTCTTACATTCTTTGTAGAAAGAAAACCTATAAATGTCTCATTACCTGAGTAGTTACAGCTTGCCTGGGAAAGATTCCCCATCACCACAGAGTGTGGAGGCTGTGGCCCTAGCACTTGGGAATTAGAGTGAGGAAGAATGGAAGTTTCAGCTCATCCTTAACTATCCAAGTTAGTATAGTTGGTTGGTTGGTTTAGCTAGCTAGTAAGTTTAGTTTAGTTGGTTCATTGGATAGTTTATTTAGTTGGTTAGTTAGTTAATGGCCAGCCTGGTCTACATGAGAACCTACCACAAAAAAAGACAATTTTTCATCACCTCACAACCAGTATAACCCTGCTCCTAGTGATTTATGACCACAGAAATGAGCTAATCCGGAGCAGTTCCAGGTTACCTGAGAACGGAAGTCATAAAAGAGCAGACACTGATCTAAAGGACTTTGTTTTCGTCCTCTTTCCTGTATCTCCCTCCCACCAGCTAGCTCTGACTTCCCAGTGTCCCCACATTTTCACGGTATTCCTAACTTAAAACAAACTCACCTTTCCTCTAGAAATTGAATTTTCTTTCTTCTCTTCCTCATTTCCCACTTGTTCCTGGAGTCACTGGACTCTGGGTTTTCCTTCTGCTCATTTACCAAACACTCCTGAACTAGATGTCAATGGATCCTCATGTCCACTGATCAGTCATCTTCCTGTGGGAATTTTCACATTATCCTGCCCACTTTTCTTCCTCCTTAACTGTTGAGAGACATTGGCTCCCTCCAGTTTTGCCTGGTCCTGTTTGCTGCTTTTTCCTGTGTTCTTTTCTACCAGTTTTCCTCTACATCTACCTCTTTTAAATTGAAACATTGCATCCAGTTCCTTCTGTATCTGTCTTTCTCATCCAAATTCCTCTGTCTTAGTGATATTCATTGTCCTGGGTTGTTGGGAGGGGGGAGTAGAGGTGGTTGGTTTTTTTTAGTCTGTTTTTGTTATGTTGCGTATTAGCAAAGTTCTTAAAAAAGGTACACCTCTTTCCTAAAATACGTTAATATGCATCAACTAAACTGTGCAATAGAAATTTAGGTGAACATAAACAAAACTTAAATCATCATATTCAAACTCATCTTCTTATGCTATGGGACACAGGAATATGAAATAGAGATTCAGCTGTATACGGTAAAGCTATACCTAGAAGGATCAAGGAATCTTTCTGAAGGAAAAGTCGAATCTCAAGGAGTGTTTGGTGTTATTTGGTATTAACATATCAGCTGTTTCCTACTATGAATCTTTTGTGCTCTCATAATTTCCTCAAGAATTTATAACAGTGTGAATGGACCATTCCTTGGGCATATACATTTAAAGTACTTGGATAAAGCACATAGACAAGGCTTTCTGCCTCCAGACTCCCTGCTCCCAGGGAAGTTAACCATAATGTCTCTTCTGAGGACCTTGCAAGTCTTGTATTGTAGTGTTGCTGTTTTGGTGAGATAGAGACTGGTTCCCCAGAGTACCGGGCAGAATTATGGTGGCAGAGGAATAAAGCAGATGGATGAAAGAGCTTGTATTTAGATTCTTTTCCCAAAAGTCACTTGCACCATTAGTAGTGTCTCTTCTGGGGTCTTGGGGAAGAAAATAAAGAGGCTGGACCTCAATAGTCTTCAAAATTCTTCCTATCAAATAAATTCATGACTGCTGACTTTATGAAATCAGAATATTAAAGTCATAACTCACTCCTCTGTGTTCCCTAATGTCAGCTATCAATGTTGACCAAAATATCACCTCCTTTTGGTCCAAATTCTCTCCTCTCCTGTGCATCACTCACATGATCTTTGGATCGAACCCCTAGTGCTGTTCAAACAGACTCTGAATTAGTGTCCTAGTTTCTCCTTCCCTTTGTTACCACACTCTGTAAGAGCAAACTTCTCTAAGTCAGCTTTAATTTTATCATGTCCTGCTTCAGATTCATCAGGGAATCTCCATGACTGTGACACATGGAAAAACTGGACACACTTCTCAACCTTCCCTATGTAAATATCCACTTGGCCTGTGCAGTTCCCTACTCAAGAGACTGGTCTAGTTCTATATCACCTCATCTGAGCTGCCATTAAGAGTTCTTTGGCCACTAAAATATACAAAGGCAAATATGTATTAGCTCCATGTAGAGCTTGGATTACTGCCTCCATCTGTCCTGCAAGTCTGAATTTGTCATGGGGAGCTGAGTTGAATTGATGCATGCCTCCATGAGAATGAGTAAGTTCAGCTAGGACCATGGGAATCTCCCAAGAGAGACCAGTCTCTGTGAAGCCACGAAGCAAGCATTAAATAAATAATTCAAAGAACCTACCAAGTTTTAAGTTGGCTAATGGTTCAGCAACAACTACCAAATAAAATAACATTTAGAGGGGATGCCCTGTAATATGGTATGCACTACTTTATGATCTGAGTCCAGTTTTGTCTGCTACAGTTTCATGCTTATTTCTCCATGTAGCACTATACATGACAGTAATGTGTACTTATAATTACCCATATGTCCCATGCCCCCACATGTCTATGACATTCCTGGCACACACAGGTCTAGGTGTCATCTGCTCCAAGCTTTTTCTTAGCCTCCCTGTGTTTACTTCTTACTTCTCACCTGCAAAGCATTTACCATGCAATTTTTAAAGTACTAATTCACTTGACTCTACTCTAAATATCCTGAGACTGGGCACTGTAGATCTTTCTGGATTCTCTACATGCTCCCTAATATATAGTAAATGATTATTACTAATTATTTAATGAATAAATAAAACACCTACATAAAATATACCATTTATACTTTTCAATTTTTCATAAATTTGAAAGCCAATCTGCAAAGAAATCCACTATTTTCTAAATTAGCTTCTTCTAGGACTCACATGATCTGGAACAAAAATTAAATGATTAGAAGGAACTTCACTGGAGCACTGTCTCTGGAATAGCTCTGTCCATCTCTTCTCAACACCTTTCTCATTCCAAATATTAATATGTATGCATCCAAATGATGTGGAAATAAGGTTTATCTTTAGTACTGGAGTCTCATATAGATGCCCAGGATTTCACTCTGTGCCACCAACAAACATACACTTGCTTCTCTAGTGAGAATGAATGACTTTTACAGAAGAGTTATTCTGAAACAGGGAAAATTCCCAATGTCATCCATCTCCCCAGAAAGTGTCTGTCTCAAGTTTCTGGGTCACCATCTGTCTAATGAGTCACTTTCCTTCTCTGTGTTTACTTGTCCCATGGTCATACTTACTGATCAGAGCAACAGAGAATAAGGTTGTCAACAGCAGGAAATAGACTGTGAATGAGGTGAGGAGGACCTTGGAGAATCTGTGACAGCTTTCATGAGTTGTGGTCTTCTTTTGAGGAGCTGAAAGACAAACCAAACTCATGTCTTGCGCTCTGTTCCTATTTCCTCTTCTTTCTCCTATTCTTCTCTTTTTGTGCATCATAAACACTAATAACATGATGTTTAAAGTAGTTGGAAAATGCAAATAGGAAATAATTATATTATTTATGTATTACATACTATATTAATAATATAATGTATTATATTGTTAATTATAGAAACAATACAATGTGAATAAAATCACTCATTCCTGACATTGACAATGATTGTTGCCAATATTTTGGTATGTATTTTTCAAACAAGCTTAAAGCTTTTACATATGAATGTTTATTTTATAAAATTGGAACATCATAAATACTGATTAGGAACTATCGTTTTTTGACATTCTATCATAATTTTTCCTTATTATTTTTGTTTTATTTTGGGACAGGGTCTTGGTATGTACCCCAGACAGACCTTGAATGCATTATGTAGTCCAAGCTGGCCTCAAACTCACATACACCCCATGTCTCAACCTCCTGAGTTTTGTGACTACAGGCTTGTGCCAGCACATCTGGATGAACATTATTCTATATCATTATGTCTTCTTTATCAGTTTTATTATGATTGCATAGTATTTTATTATATACTCTTAAAGTCTTCCAGCTTGCTCCAACTTCAAATATGCAATAGTCAAGCACTTACATTTTGTGATACAGTCACCACCTTTCTAGTCACCACTTCTAAAATAGTTACAATACTTCCCAACCATGGGTAAGGTCCTGTGTTGTGTCCCCATCACAGGAGGGAGAGAGTGAAAGAAACTACTCAACACCTGGATGCCAACAGACTATGACATGTCACCAGATAGAGGGGGAAATCAGTATGCCATGGTTTAACTTTGAAACAATTTGTTACACAATTATATGTCTATTTATATGTAGAAAAGATACAATAACATGGGTTGTGGGATTTTTCTCTAAATGGTAAAAGACACCTTCTCTTCTCCATTGTACAATCCCACAATCTTTCACATCTGTCTACAGGCAAGACACTTGGTTGGTGCTCCAGTGACCCACAGGCATGGCCAGAGGTGAACATTATCTTTGTCCTTTACATCATCACTCACTAGGAGCAGCAGAAAATGTTTTCTTACCTGGAGGAGAGTCTGCATTGAGGTCTGAAGAATCAAATTTATTTTTGAAGTTTGTGTTAATATAAATGTTTTCTGAAAACATGTTGAGAAGAAATCTTCCCCTGCCCTCAGAAGATGTATGTCATCCCTTCTTTAAAACAGGTCCTGAACAAGAAACAAACGTGGCAGCAATTGTCCCGATACCAGCTAGAGATGAGAGGCAGTAACAGACAGCTGCCTTGAGCCTACAGCATGAGGTCCAGTCCCGTGACCTGCAAAGGGAGAATCACAGGCAGAGAATGCACCCAGGATCATTATACAATCGTAGAAATACCAAGAATTCAAAGGGCGAGAGAAGAAAACGGGAAGGAATGGAAAAGAGGAACCAGGCCATTAGAGAAGTCAAACTCCTCACAGAGTTGAGATTCGGTCTGAGCTGACGTCTACAATAAAGCCTGTAGTTCCCATCCTTGTGCTGTGATTCCTACTCCTTATCACTACAGAGCCGCCTCTTGGACTCTCTGGGGCTTTAACACCACACTCAAGTCGCCCCCATGGACAGAAGAGTTCTTCAACCCAAAGACACCTAGTATTCACCTTAGACTGTCCCACCTCATGGGCTCAGTGTTTTCACCCTGTTCAGTCTGTGAAAGCCCCGACAGCTCTATCTGAGGCATGGATACTCCCCTAAATCTTCCTGAGCTCTGACACCCAGTTCTTCCACACCCCAGCAAGGATTTCCTCACTCTCTTGAAAGTCACTGAGTTCCACCTGTGTTTTCCACTCCCACACTCTGTACCTTGCCTGGTTCCTAGAAACCTTGTTTACCCTCTGTGAGGAACTTCCCCTCAGTCTGCTGAAGCCCCAGACCCCAACTTGACTTGGAGCTAACACTGTGCACTAGGGCCCACCCTCACCTCCTTCAAGTGCTGAGGTGTCACACCAGGCTGACCTTGAGGACCCTCTGCTCACTCACTCATTCAGGGTTCTGACTTCCCACAAGAAGGGGCCTCAAGCATGGATGCCTTCTCACCCTGCTTCAGCTCAGAGGCTCTGCACCTGCCCATTATCAGACACAGCTGACCTTGTCACCTCTCAGGCTCTGAAGTCTCACATCAGGCTGCTGCTCCTAGCCTCACTCCCCATTCAAGACAAATTTCCCCTCACTGCTCAGGCTCCAATTCTGCTGTCAAGCCAGCCCTCTGCACAGACAGGTCATTGCTTCACCACACCCCACCCTACCATGGACGCCTCCCCTGCCTTGTTCTGTATAATACTTTGCTCAAAATGCATTATTTAATAAGGAAAGGGAAAATAGTATTTTTAAAGGACAGACGAAGAACAAGAGAATTAGTAGTTCTTCATTACATGGTGGAGGGTCCCTGTGATTCATGCACAGACACCCTCTCAACTGTATCCAGGTCAATCATAATTGTAGCTCCCAGGGTTCAGACCTAGACAAGACTGATGATTACCCTTCTTTTCCAGTAGCATAGATAGCACCTTCCAGCATTATGATAGTTAGAGAGTAGGGATGAAGTTTCTAGGTCAATGACAACTTGATTTTTTTTAATGTGGTCTGCAGTAACAGGGTCTTATCATAAAATTCTGGAGCATTGTTCACAAAGGCTGAGTTATAGAACAAACTCCAACAGCAGAGGAATGGATAAACAAAGTGTGGTATATGTGTACAATGGAATTTTCTGTCATAAAGAAATCAAAGTTATAACATTTTCAGGAAAATGTATGCTAGTAGGGATAATTATATTAACCGGATTGAACCAATCTCACCATGAAATACAGCATATGTTTCTCCTTTGTGATTCTAAGATTTTTAGACAGATGTATAAACTCTGGTTGCACACAGGACATTAAAACAGAAGTAAAAATCTTCTAGAGGAAAGAGGGATTGATGGGAGGCACTGGGGAGAGGAAGAGCAAAGTCAGGGAATATGTGGGAAATGAGCTCAGCGTCTATTCTGTAAGTACATGAAAATGTCCTACGTAATTGTACCACTTCAATGGATAGAACAATGAAACATGTCAAAAATGACAAAGTAAATTAAAACTAAGAAAAGCATTCTGCAGAGTAGTCAAGAATGATAGCAAGAACCTATGATGTTTGGGAGTCCACTGGACCTACAACTAAAAAGAAGTCATACATTCCTGCCACTGGACTTTTGTTTACTAGCCCTGTCTAGTGTGGAGATATTTTTCCTTATAGGGTAACTCCATTTTAACTCTGTGTGTGTGTGTGTGTGTGTGTGTGTGTGTGTGTGTGTGTGTCTGTGTCTGTGTGTGTCTGTGTGTGTGTGCATGCATAGGTATATTTAAGAAATCCCCTATGGTAATATGTTTCCATATGACTTTTTCCAAAGGTCTTTAGTATTATTTATCCATTCTATATTACTTCACTTACCTATCCTCCTCTCCCTGACCCCAATATAAACCTTCCTGTTCCATTATTCCCTTTCAACCCTTTAGACCACTGCATTCTATTGCTCTGCCTATGAAAGACCCTTCTCCTGGCCCATTAAAAATTTCCTGACCTTTATAGGTGTTACAAACACAACACATATCTGAAGATTCAAAGCTAACATCCACAACTGAAGAAAAATGTGCAACATTTGTCTTTCTGAGTCTGGCTTTCCTCATTCAGAATGAATGTTTCCACGTCATTCACTTACCTGAAAATTTCATAAGTTGATCTTTCTAAACAGCTGAATAATATTCCAATGTGTAAATATATATTTTCACTATTCATTCATGAGCTGTTGGACATCCTGGCTTCTTCCTTTTGGCTATTGTGAGCAGAGCAGCAATGAACATGGATGAGCATGCATTTCTAGATTAGGATAAGGAGTCGTCTGGGTAAATGCCCAAAGAGGTACAGCTTGATTGTGTGGCAGACATTATTTTTAGCTTTCTGAGGAACTCCACACTGATATTTACAGTCGTTACTCCAGTTTGCACTCCTGCTGGCAATGAATAAGTGTTTCCCTTTCCCACATCCATCTCAGCATTTGTTGATGCTGGGTTTCCTTGTTGATGTTTTGTTTTTGTTTTGCATTAATCACTCTGACTGGGGTGAGAAAAAATATCAAAGAATTTTTAAATTGTCTGGCTAAGGATTTTTCTTAAGTTGTTTTCTTTCTTTTTTATTGGGTTGTTCATTTCCTTTCCTTTTAGGGGAGTACTTTCCTTTTTCTAAAGCTCTTTGTATATTCTAGATAGTAACTCTCTATCAGATGTATAGTTGGTAGAGGTTATTTTCCTCACTCTATGGACAGCCTTTGCTCTTCAGAAGACTTTAGTTTCATGAGGTCCCATTCATTAATTGTTAGTCTTAATGCCTGGATGATTAGAGTGGTTCACAAAGTCTTTTCCTGTGCCATTGAAGTCAAGCATATCCCTAATTTCTGACTCATCAGATTCAGGGTCCAAAGTCTTATGTGAAAGTCCCTGATCCACTTGCAGTTGTGTTTTGTGCAGGATCTGTAATAAGGATCTAGTTTTGTTCTTTTGCATCCAGTGTGATCAGCACTGTGTGTTAGAGATGCTGTCCTTTCTCCAACCTGTGTTGTTGGTCTCTTTGTCAGACTGAGGTGGCTTTTTTAGTCTGCTTTTATTCCAGTATTATATTTTCTTTTTTACTGTAGCTCTGTGGTATAACTTTAAGTCTTAGACAGTGATATCTCCTGCAGGGTTTTGTTTTGTTTTGTTTTTATCTTTGGTGTTCAAGATTGTTTTGGCTATCCTGGGTCTTTTGTATCTGCAGATGAAAGTTAAGATTATTTATTCAACTTCTGAGAAAACTGTGTTAAAACATTAAGGGTTACACATTGACTTGGGAGATTGCTCTTGATAGGCTGACCATTTTCACAACATAAACCCTGCTAATCCTCAAGCAGGAGAGATCTTTCTGTCTTCTGGTTTCTTCCTCTACTTCTTTCTTTGGTGTCTTAAAGTTTTGAAACAGACATTAAGAAACAAGATTTTAAAGGCCAGAGCAGTTCAGCCAGGGCTGGGTTGAGTGCATGGGTGATTTAGTCATAAAGAGGAAAGGGAGAAGTGGTTATGCACATTACCATGTGTTTCCATTTCCTTCCTCAGAGAGGAAGAGATGCACACTGAAGACTGAATCATCTGATTGTGCAGAGAGAGAAAACACTCCCCTCAGCTGCACCAGAGAAGCAGCTTAAGGCTGCCTTTGCTTTTCCTCATCTGTGTGAGCTCTGCCTGTGCTGTCTGCTCTGGCTCACTGGGAACCCTAAACTCCACTGTCAGCTTCCTTCCATCCTTCTGTCCTGTGTTTCTAGATTATGCTCCATATCACCTTGATAAAGCGATGAGGTGATAGAACAAAGTCCAACAGGAGAAAAGCCCCGGATAAAATATAAAATCAAAGATGACAAAGTGATAAGGGAAAATGGAAAGCTCAGTGAACAGGCACAATCATGGATAGGTCCAAGTCAAGTGTGCAGATGAATAGAAAACATTTTAGCCTTTCCAGGGAGCTAGATGTAAAACTGAGTCCTTAGTGCACGATCCCTCTGTAGGACTTTGAAAGCAGATTTATCCTGCTCTTTATAGGAGGATTGGTATAGAAAAGACAGACCTAACATAACAGGAGGAAGAATAGTTTGATGTGTGACCTTGATTGTCCTTCTTTCCCATTCTCAGAGGCTGGAAAATTGTAGCCATGGTGTGGGGAGCTGAAACCAGTCAAGATGATAAGCCTAGGCTGGCAGGGCCGCAGACCCTCTTCATGTTCTAATGTAAGCTCTGAACTTTGATGGATTTTCTTTAATAAATACTTTAAAGCAAAAATTATAAATAGTACTTTTGAAAGATTTAGTTCCTTAATATAAACAGTGTGATTTGGTCTTGCACCTCTCCCAAAATGAATCTCTTTTCTAAGTTTTCTGTAAATATTAAAACCCTTTGTTAAAGAATAGAACAATAATTTTGATCTCAAATCACCTCACTAATCACTATTATTTGTCCTAAGGTTGAATTGGAACCTTACAACCTAGACATAAAGGCCAACCAGAATCAGATGGGCAGTTCCAGATCCAGCAGCTCAACTTGAATCATCTAAGCTTGGTTTAAGTGGCTGAGGAGCACTGGAGCCCTCAGCTGCCTTGGGGGAGCAGAAGTAACTCCCCTCTGAAAAAGATCAGTAGGCATCAAACTCCTCCTGCAAGACTCAAAGTTAGCAGAATGAAACCACAACACAAAGTTTTAAAATATGTGGAGTTTTTTTTTTTTTTTTCAGATCTACAATTTGAAAGAAGTATGTTTAATGTGGCATAAGATAAAATCAATATTGGGAATTTCTGTGAAGTACTGGAAATTCTTTAAAAGCAAATAGTGAAAGTTAAGATTGAAGAATGCGGAGTCTGTTATCTAGTACTCAGTGGCTGGGTCATGCAACCTGCAGTCATCCTGAGATCCTTGGGACACATCTGCCAAGTGTGGAAGGCCAGAGCCCGCAGGCTTTGCAGACTCCGGGTTCTGAGCGGTGCTTTCCTGTGAACACAGCAACAGCGGTGGAAAGCACTGGATCCAGACTCCATGCTCAGACCTAAGCCAGTCAGAGGTTCATGGAGGAAGAGGCTGCACCTTCCTGCACAGGAAGAGCTGTTGGGATGCCAGTACAGACTGCTCAGTCCGCTGCAGCCACCCGATCCAGCGAACCCTGAGCTGGGTGCAGAGGGCTAGCAGGGTGAGGGACAGTGTACACAGTCCCTGAGGCCGCAACAGGTACAAGTGAGAGCAGGCACACATGGCCACAGGATCCTGGCCTGGACAGAGGGAAGGGCTTCAGGCATGCAGATGCCTTTGCCCTCCTCTGCTCAGCATCTCCCTGAGGGCGCTACACCAGCTGTTCTTAATCTTCCTAATGCTGCCACACTTTAATACAGTTCTTCATCTTGTGGTGACGCCAAACTGCAAAATTATTTTGGTTGCTAATTCATAGCTGTAATTTTGCCACTGTTACGAATCGTAACGTAAATGTCTGTATTTTCCAATGTTCTTAGGCGAACCCTGCCAAAGAGTCATTCAAGCCTCCTATTGATCGTGACCCACAAGTTGAGAAGCCATGCCTTACACAGACCAGAAGATCTGAGTTTTGCTGGGGAGGAGGGTGACCACGCCCTTCTCCACCTGGTTCACCACTCTCCCTGCTCCCACCCAGCAGTCCTCTTCAGGACAGAGGTGCTGATGTGGTGGCGGCCTCATACCTGATCTTCACACAGTGCCCTTCCTGAGGTGCCTGGGGAGCTGGAAATGGAGCCCCAGTGGTACAAAGGGAACAGCTCAGGTGCCCAGCAATTTCCCATCTCACTATGCATGCTGCTCATCTCCTCTGTGGTCTGAGCAGCTATTGCTGCTGGATGCCTTTTCAGGCATCAGGTCCAGCTGAGGCTATGCAAGAGACAGAAAGCCAAGTTTCAGTATCTGACCCCAGACACTCACAGGGATGCTTGGAAATACTGGCTATTCTGCAAAATGTGCAAATAGCTGCAAAGGAAGGTCGAGAGATTGCAGAGGCCTCCCCAACGCACAGCAGTTCAACCAATCAGACACCAGTGCACAAGTATTGACAGTAAGCTGAGCAAACATTTCTTAGAACTCTGGTAACAGAAAAGGAAAGCCTGGCCCAGCCTCTCCCACAGATTATTCCAGAGAAGTAGGTCTAGGAGCTAAGACACTCAACAGTGCCACTGTCCTAGCCTTCCTTTGGAGGCTTGTCCTTTCCCCTGGGTTTGTTCTAGCAAGTGTCAGGGCTAAAACAGGACATCATCTGCAGATAAACCCAAGCTCCAAATATTTCAGCCAGGTGTAACAGCTCCCACACACACACCCTGGAAATAGCTACTGTGGGGAGGCAACAGCAACATGTGACAGGAGACTGGGCTCCTGGGATGGGCTCAGGTGATCAGAATCCTCCTGGCTCCTGGCTCTTTGCCTCCGAGAACACAAACAGCTCCTCTCTGGTCCATAGAGAAACTTCCCTGCCCTGGCATTGTGGGAACTGTTTAGGAAAGGCTGGATTAAAAGGGTTCCCTGTTGCCCCAGTGTGGTTTAAATTACAAACCACAGGCAGCTCCTCTCCTGACACCTCTGCTCCACTTCAGAACCAAAAGTGACACTTGTTTCCCATTACTTGGGCAGCACCTGATCCAAGCACTGAAGACCTAGAGCAGGACGATCATGATATTAAGGGGTATTTGGTACATTAGAAATTGATGAACTCTGTAGAAATAGAAGGTGATTGAATGTGCTTTGTAGAATCTTAGTTCAAAGCATGTAATACAATTAAAAACTTGTTTCAGTTGAGGGGGCTGATGAATTATCCAAACCCTGAGGCTTAAAGTAACAGCTGATTCAGTGTTTCTTACTGGTTCATTCATTGACCTGGGCTCATCTGGTAGTTTTCAGTTTAATATCACCCTGCAAACACAGACCTTATTAATTTTGTGACATATCTGTGTATTAAAAAGTGCTCTGATGCTTTGAAAGACCCTTTGTGGATGCAGAGCCTTTCTGCAGTCTTCTGTCAATAGCCTTCCTTCCATTTTGGAGCCTGAGCACCGGCTTCCTGCATCTGGGGAATGAGTCCCGCCAGAAAGCCAGCAGTCATTGTGTAGCACTGGACGGGGATCAGGAGGCCTGACTTCTAACACTGCTCTGTCACTAGCAAGCTCTGTGATCTTTAAAGCTTAAGTGACAATGGTACACGAAACAAGGAAAAATTCTAAAACCCAAGTACCTGAGCAAAAATCTCGAGTTGATTGGTGTCGGACTAAAAGAAGTATCTCACAGTTATATGATAGTGATGAAGAGTTTGATAGTGATGAGGAACTTGAACTTGGTACTGATGAAGAGCTTGATAGTGGTGAAAGTATTGATAGTGATGAAGAGCTTGATAGTAGCAAGAAGCCTGGTATTAATGAAATACCAGAAAAAGAAACAGAGCTTAAATTAACCAAAGTCAAAAGTGAGGGAAGCAACAGTAAACTTCTTATGAACCCTGGCAATAGTTCAACAGATGAAGAAAAAATGAACAAAACCAAACATAATGACTTACCAGATGATGAATATCACCCAGGTCAAGAGGAGGAGGATGTCAACAAGCACACCAAACAAATCACAGAGGAAGATGTGGAAGATGAAGACATCAAGCCAGGAAAAAGAAAAAGGCTGTCTTCTGTAATGTATGACAGTGATGACATCGATGACAGTGATATTCTAGTTAGAAAAGTAGGTGGTAAACGTCCACGCAGGGTGGTCGAGGAGGAGTGTTCTTCACTGGAAATGGAACAAGAAACCCCTGAAAAATCAATAATTGCTCAAAAGCGAGAACACCACCAAAAGCTAAAGGAACTCTCAGAAAAATCACGCCAGAGACAGAGATGCAATAGTGGTAGAAATTTTAAGGACTCTGAAAAGGAATCTTGTTCAAGTACTGATGAAGATGAGGATGAGGATGACTACAAATCTGACGAAAATGGAGATGATTATATGATTGATGATTTTGTAGTGCAAGATGAGGAAGGTGATGAAGACAATAAAAATCAACAAGGAGAAAATTTGACTACATCACAACTGAAATTAGTAAAACAGAATTCTATTTGTAAGTTAAATGTGAAGACAGTGGTTTGTGTCTTGTTCAAATCATTATATAAAGCATCAAAGCCTATCAATATCATCTTCTAAATTATTGGTTAAGAACTATGGTTTTATGTTCAGGTATTTTAAATTTGACAATAAATTTATTCCAGTGGTAAAAAAAAAAGTGCTCTGAGGAAAATTAAAAAGCACATTATATACAGAGTAGCATGAAGCTGTACAACACTGAGTACTAGGGATATGCTGCAGTTCAAGTTCACTCTACTGTGCAGTCAGGAGCTTAGTGAAGTGGACCTTTCTGCCTCCTCCACCCCGTCTCTGTTGTAGAAACAGTAATGGGGAAAGTTCACTTTAAACAAAGTAAAAGTCCCCCAGATGTCAGGCGGTGATGGCCCACACCTTTAATCGCAGCACTTGGAAGACAGATCTCTGAATTTGAGGCCAGTCTGCTCTGCAGAGTAATATCTGGGACAGCCAGGGCTACTCAGAGAAATCTTGTCTAAGGAAGAAAATAAAAAGTCCCCCCAGAATTATTGTGCAACTTCTTCTCTGGGAAGTGAACTTTTAAATCTGAAAACACATGAAACCGAAACCTGCATAGAAAGAACTTGAGTTTGATTGTGGTCAGGAAATGAGCAGCTAATGAAAGGCACAGTTGCAGGAACTCTGGGGGTCACATTGGGATGGCCAGGTGTAGATAAGATCCCACTTATGTGGGATCTTCACAAGTAAATCTCACAGGAAGCAAGTCAATAGCAATTTCAAGGAGCTGGGTGTTGGGAGAAATAGGATGATGATGGTGAACTGAAAATTTAGATCCAAGAGAAGTTCTGGAGACCAGTGTGCACCGTGGTGACAACAGTCAATAGTATTACAGCATGACAGGAATTTGTTTAGGAAGACCTTAAGTGTTCTTTCTGCACAAACACAAATAAATGGCCACTGCCTTCAGTAATGCATGTGTTAGCTAACTGGTAATCATTTCCTAGTATATACGTACATCAGATCAGCACATCGATATCTTAAGCATACAAAAGTTTATTAGTCAGTTATACATCAACAAAGCCAAAGAGGAAAGACAAGCAGCAGATGGGGGCAGAACCACAGCATCCAATCAATGAGTAAAAGCTTAGCATCAGACAGACCTTAGCAGAGAGACACAAGTGCATTCTGTGTGGGCACAAAAGGCTCTCTAGTATAGTGGCTGGCAGGGAAAAAAAAGCTTCTTTTATGAATGAAAATGGATGAATAAGAGCAAATGTGAGCCAATGTTCTCATAAGTAGAAGAATCTCTGACACAGCTGCCTAAAATTCTGCAGACATGGAGAATTTACTAGGGTCTGGGTGCAGGGTCAGATGCTTTTAATCCCAGCACTCAAGAAGGAAAGGGAGGAGGTTCATTGTGAATATGAGACCAGCCTGGTCTACATAGTGAGTTCTAGAACAGCCAGAGCTACATAGTGAGACCCTGACTCCAGAGAGAGAGAGATAAAGGGAGAGAGAGACAGACAGACAGAGACAGAGACAGAGATTATTAAGACACTGGCTTACTGATACAATGCCAAGCACTTACGTTTGATTCCCTAAGAGGACCAAAGAAGGACCTCTATATCTATCTCCATAATTATGGATTCTACTCCAACCATGTCATGTGCCCATAGAGAACATTTGATTCATAAGACAGCTGCATCATCTCTCAAACTGACCTATAATAACCATCATAAGAGATGTCACTCAAGCCCCATCCTTTAACGTTTGGGTGATAATTTAGCACAACACAAAATCCCTTCTTGCCACTGGGTTCCTCTGAGTGCCAGAGTCTAAAAGAGAAAAGGATGAGGGTAATTCTCACAACAATACTTTGAAAAGAGATAGAGGCAATAGGGGTCTGAAAGCAGAGAGTAAACTTTGTGGAAATCAAGGTCATGGGTGCCCAAGTTACCCCTCCCCAACTAAGCATGCAACAGCTTCTCCTCCACTTGAATCTTGGCTTCCCTTGAAAACTGAGCCCACAGCACCTTATTGTATTATGTAATATGCAGGCAAGTATCCCAAAGGCTCACCTTTATTTGATGATTCCTACACCCTTTCTAAGGCTTCCATATCTGATGAAGATACTTCACATCAGTACTATGGACCTATAGTTCTAACCTTTTCTAAATAACACTTTTTATTTACTCTTTGAGACCTTAATACAATATATTTTGATCATATTCTTTCCCGTCCTCACCTTCTTCTGGATCTTCCCGAAGCTCCCTATCCACCCAACTTCATGTTCATTTTCTCTCATTAAAAGAACAAAAACATGGAGCCCATTTGTGTTTGTCGACTGCTCCTGAGCATGGGGCCTGCCCTGGAGTGTGGTTGATGTACCTAGTGACACTCCACTAGGGAAAGCTGGTTTCCCTCTTCCAGAAGCTATCAATTTGGAAGAGCATCTCTGCTAGGGGTGGGACTCTGTGCCCAGGTCCCCTCCCCCATGCTGGGATTTGGTCTGGCTTGAGCTTGTGCAGGTCTAATGTATGCTGTCACAGTCTCTGTGAGCTCATGTGTGCATCTGCCCTTCTTAATAGAATGATTTAGAACCTGAGGAACTAACTAAAATATACACACCTTCTACTTATTATACCTTGGACAACTAATTTAACATCTCTGGTACTCTCAGTTCCTCATCTTAAAATTTGGGACTATAGCACCATGGCAATAATTTGTCATAACAAACAATTGTGTAAGAGATGAGAGATTTCCTGCTGGGATATACCACATGAGAATGAGAAACCACAACACAGAATCACTCAGGTCACATACAGAGATGCAACATCTTAAAACAAGAAAATAAGAATTGTAGGGTTCAAACGTACTCAGCACGATATCTAAGTATTATAAAGAGGGAACTCAAATGGGATGAAAAGTCATAGAAAAGAGGGGGAAGAGGAACCACATTGTGAGAGAACTCTGTCCTAAGACACTCTGCAGCAAACATAAATTCATGTGCTTCTGTATGCAAACATGGTTTCTGGCAAACCGGACAACGTGAGCAACCACTTAAGGCATGACAACATCCATTTTGACTGAACAGGTGAGTTCTGACACCACATTCTAGAGGACCATTGGCCCCTCACCATTGTGTGGGCTCCCACTTCCCACTCAGCTGCCTCCAGCAGGTGGGAAGGCAAATCTCACATCCTGGTCCTTCTGAAGCTGCTCCTCTGAGCTCTCTGCTTCCCACTGTCTTCATAACTCACTCATGGGCACTCTTCACTCACTGGGCCACTGGCCACATCCTGACACAGCTCTGGTTAGCAGCTGTCGGAGGAGGCTGTCTCTCTCCTTATGCCTGTCTTCCCTTGATCCCTGCACTGCTCAGCTGGAGTCTTGTGGGTTCACAGCACTGTGGGAACAGTTGGGAGAATTAATGGAGCACAATATACCAGAGGGGAACTTAAACTAGTTCCTAATAATGGGATCGTTTGAGTCCCTCCTGCAGATGTGTTCCTGCTGACTCCCACATGCTCAGGCTTCAGCTCTTCTTCAGATCTCCTCTTGTTACTCCCATGTTCATACACATAACAAGAAAAACGGCCCGTGGTGTGCTGCCTTGAGGACCAGGCTCCAGCAGCACAGGGCTTGGGGGGGATCCTGCCGAATCAAGGGACTTGGACCTTTTTATCTGAGGTTAAAATTTAACTCTCTGGAGCCTGCTACAGAAGAAAACACACATACACAGAAATAGACACGACACACACACACACACACACACACACACACACACACTTTGTTCGTGTTTCTAGATATTCTCTTGCTTTTGTATTCAAACATACTGAAAACCGAGGGTTCACACTATTACCTTATTTTAATGTAATGCCACCACTGGTCTCATTTCTTTCCCAAATGTCAGCATTTCTAACCTAGTACTGTGGGTGAAAAATCTGTGTTCTTTATCTTATTAAAAGCTCTCAAGTGATAGTAATCTCTTGGGTGCTGCCCATCACTAAGCTGCCTGTCTCTCCAGGATGGGCTCTAGCCCTCAGGTCATACCTGTGTGCCCTGAAGTACTGCCTTCATCCCTTGAGTTGGATATTCCCTCTCAGGGCCAGACACCTTGCTGAAGTACTCATGTCATGAATAAGGAAGGACTCCTACACAAAGCTGGTGCTCTGATTCCTGGTGCTAATCCTTGAGGAGTCTTCACTTACCCTTGAGGCACTGGAACTCCACCAACGTCATCTTCTTGCATAGAAGCCCTCATCCCCCTGGACAGTACTGAGTGGCCACACAGAGCTATCCCACCAGGTAGACAGCATCCTTGCCTTGCCAGTCTCTGAAACCCATACCAGTTCTGCCTTCTGCACAGACACTCTCATCGACCTATTTGACCACTACACCCAATGCCAGGACATCCACAACCAGGCAAGGATGCTCTCCTTACCCTACTAGACACTCAGATCCCATGTTGATGTCCACCATAGAGACACCGTTTACCCATGCCTGGTCTGCCCTCTGCAAGGAAGATCCTTTCAACCTTCTGTGTCTCTGAATCCAACCTAGTATAGAGCCAACACTATACACAGGGGCTCTCCTCACTCTACACAGGTGTGCTCTTCACTCTACACAGGTGCACTCCTCACTATACACAGGTGCACTCCTCACTATACACAGGTGCACTCCTCACTATAAACAGGTGCCCTTCTCACTCTACACAGGTGCTCTCCTCACTCTACACAGGTGCCCTCCTCACTATACACAGGTGCCCTGCTCACCTCTCCAAATACCCAGTTCCTCCATCAGAACCCTCTCCTCTCCTATTTGCAGGTCTGACTCCCCACAGGAAGTGACCTAGTGAGTTCATACTCTCCTCACCATGCTGGAGCACAGACTCCCTACAAGTGACCATTCCATAGCATAGCTGCCCTCCTCACCTCTCAGGCTCTGAGGTCTCACACCAGACTGCTGCTTGGAGACTCTCTCTTGAATCCAGACACTTTCTCACCAGCATGCTGACATTCCCCTCACTGCTTGGGCTCCAGTTCTGCTGTCAAGTCAGCCCTCCTCACACGGTTACCCAGACCCTGAACCAGACCATTGTTGCCCCACACCTGACCCTTCCACAGATACCTGTCTTGCCCTCCCATTCTTTATTTGGTAAGTTACTAAGTAACTGAGGTGCTGCAAGGAAAGAAACCAGATATGACAGAATATGAACTCTTGTGTGATTATTGAACCTATCAAGTATTTCCATGGTAATAAATATGCATACACACCACTTCACTCCAGTCACAGAAGCTCAGGGGTTTTCAACTCTCAGCAAAATATATTTCTAAACTTATCATATCCCCCATATACTAGAATAAGTCATGCACAATATTCATGTATCCAATAACAAGTATTTCTCATTTGCATATGTCCTAAGGGTTTGATTATGGGTCACTGAAATGCTGTTCAGCTTCTTTCCACATTTATCATTTGGGAGCCATGTCAGAGAGAATCACAACTTCTTGTACATGTAGTAGTCTACTGTATTTAGAGAATCAGATTCATTCTCATTCTATGGGCCACTGAAAGTCACCTGGACAAACCAGCCAAATCAATTTGCAAGCATACTCATTATAAAGGAAGATGGATCAAAGGCATTGAAACAATCCTTTTACAGAGGGGTATGAAAGTACTTGTGGGAACCAGCATAACATCTACACCTAATCCCTTTACTGTTTACTCATGAATTGTATGTTATTGGGTTTTAAAATTTAACATTAGTCCCATTGGTAGAAAAGAGGTACCATTGCAACAAAAGTATGAAATACTAAAACTTGCTGGAGAGATGGCTCAGTAGTTACGAGCACTTATTACTCTTCCAAAAGTCCTGATTCAATTCCCAGCAACCTCACTGTGGCTCACAACCATCTCTAGTGGGAACTGATGCAATCTTCTGGCATAAAGTCATGCATGCAGATAGAGCACTTCATACATATTAAAATAAATAAATAAAATACTCAAACTTGTGCTTTACTGATCTCTGATATTGAACTAAATCAGTGTCGTATGGGTTTAGTGTTGGGTGTCTGTCATGTACACTATGGGGTCTGTCAGGAAGCAGTGTGCTTATGTCCGGGATGGTGATAAAGAAAGACTTTCTCTGAACTTCTAACCCAGTCGTGGGAGGTTACCTCTCTAATTTTTTGGAATCCCTGGAGCTATTGGAAAGTCTATTTTATCATGGTAGGCCATGAAACTTTATGCTCCTCAGCTCTTTTATAGTTCATGCTAACAAGATAATTCATGGTGGGAGCTCATCATTTCAGAAACACTGACCATGTGATTAAAGTGTGGAGCTTTGAGCCATGAGAACTCACCCTGGCAGGGAAGTAATGCTGAAGACTGGGTTCACTCTCTTATCAACCAAATGCTCACACCTACATAATGAACCATGGTAATACTCTGAACACCAGAACTCAGATGAGTGCCTCCTGATTGTTTTATTCTGTATACTGCCACTCATAACATTCTGGGAAGGAGATGCTTCCATGAGGGTCAATGGAAGTTCCCTTTATGAGCCCTCCCTGACCTCAAGTGATATGTCCCTCCCTTTAATTCAGATTTGTATCATTCTATATTAAAAAAAAACTATAATTCTAATAGAGCAAAATCATTAGTTCACTGTGTCATCCTAGCAACTCATAAATCTGCAGGTATCATGGGATCCTGGAACTCTGAAGACAGTTGACTTGAAGTAAGGCATTCCTTGGGAACTCCTGAACATGAAGCTTGAGTCTGAAATTATGACAGTCTTGTGGAGGCATGGCCTGAACTTGTAGAATAATTGAATTAGTAATGAAATGGTTTTGTCAATGGCTTAGAAAAATAGCCATAAACATTTTGGAGATGGCTGAGGAAATACAGGCAAGATCACACATCATATCAGAAAAGAATTATTAAATTTTCTAAGAGAGATAGTTGTATTGTTTTGTTGTGCAATGACAATTTCAGATAATATATACTCCCTCCAGTACCCTATCAAGTAACATGTACATATATATGCATACACAAATATATATGTATATATAAATATAATTATCAAAATGTCAACAATTGACATTACCATCTAGTCAAATTCTGTTTCAAAATACTCTTAGGAAGAAGTTGAAAGGGCCTCCAAAGTGTTAAGCAGCATGCAGGCTCCATGGGACATGTGGCTCTCCTCAATGTCATCCACAGGGCACAGGTTGTCCCTAATGTGGCAGGTACAGGGTGGGACACCAAGAACAACAGGTGGTGCCAGTAGAAGGTTGGCTGTCATCTTCTTAGACTTGCTCTGAGGAAGGTCACCCAGACAGGATCAGCCACCATTAGAGGCCCACATCAGCCTCACGGCACCCACAGCACCTGACACACTAGCCATGGGGACCAAGATCCTGAATGGTTCCTGGTAGTGCAGATATTGGGAGACACGAGAAAATGCTGATGGAAGGGCACAAACTGCCAGAGAAAATGTGAGTAAGCACTGAGGATCAAAGTGACAATAGGTAACAATGTCACCCTGTCTGTCTAAATTTGCTAAAGAAGATCTTAAATGTTCTAACACCACACACACAAAAAACAGACAACAATGTTAGATAATAGAGGGTGTTGTTAACCTGATTGTGGTAGCCATTGACCAATACATTTCCATATCAAGTCAAGACAGTATAATGTAAATATACATGACTTATTTGTCAATTATACATCATTAATCTGAAGACAGAGAGATAAGGGGAGAGAAACTGGTAGAGGGTCCACACCATAAAATGCTATCATCAAAAGAGACTTTAGGAATCTCAGAATGGACACAAAGGCTGGAGTGCTTCCACATATGTACAAAAGGATCCTGTAGAGTCTCTGATATATGGGAAATTCTCATTTTGTATATAGGGTTAAGGATGAATAAATAACTATATATGGGAACCAGTATAATCATATGGATAACTTATGGCTGCCTACCTAAATTTCTGTGGTCATCTCTTCTACAATAAGATCTTTGCAGGTGTCTGTGTAATACTGGATAAAAATGCAATCCATGTCCATGGAAAAAGCTTGATTCTTAAATATATCTTCTTCATCTGACAAACTGACTTCCACATAAAACTGCAAGGGTTGTCATTCCAGCCCCAACTAGAAGAAGGATGACGTATTACAACCCATTCTTCATTGTTGTTGCTATTGTTGGGTTCACCTGGGTGGCAGGACCTGGAAGGGAAAAGAGAGCATCAGAGCATTTCCCAGAGTGATGCTGGGAAAGAGAAAACAAGAGTAAACAAGCCTCAGGATGTGGTGAGAATTTGTGGAAATCAGATTCAGGTGTGTACAAATCAACAGTCTCAACCATGCATGTCTGACGTGTCCCTGGAAAACAGGGCCACCTCTCTCAATATTCTCTTAGCTTGTTACTCAACTGTTCTCTCAGAACACATCCCTGAGCCTACTTCACCCTTAGGTCCTGGTACCCAAGGACTGTCATTCCATGTGATTATTTGTATGATGAAAAGGTCTCTCCTTATTCTTGTGTTTTAATAAAGGGATTATTTTCCACTTTACAAAAGTCTTATTTTACAGACTGAAGAACTGTTTACAATATCTAGATAATCTACTTATTTCTAATATCTAGTAAAGTAAGTTAATATCTTCAATTCCTACTTTTCTTCTCTGAAGACTAAGAATGAAAATAACATTACTGCCTATATATCACAACAGATAGCAGGATAGAAAATGGGAACATTTCTATATTTCTATAAGATATTACAGTTTCATTTAATTATATAAATGTGAAACATAACAATAACAGAATGAGGTTTTTTGATTTATGAGAAATAATCAGTTATGGTCTTGACATTAATTTTTTAATAACACTATAAATGAAAGCTGGGGAGAGGACTCAGAAATTAAGAGTGCTGTGCATTTTCAGAAAATGGGAGAGTTCTGTTCCAAGCACACATAATGGCACAGTCACACCGCCTGTGACCTGAGCTCTGGGGAATCCAACAACCTCTCCTGGGCTCCATGGGCAACACATACACATGGCACACACTCAAGAGAGACACAGATATACACACAAATGAAAATAAAATAAATCCTATTGTTAAACATAGAGAGAGACTGGTATCAAAAGAAAATTCACCATGATGTAGCACCTTGTTTGGGTGCCCTGGGTACTTATCATGCTACACTCTTCAAACTCAATTTCCTCATCTATCCTGGAGTATCAGTGACATGTGTCACAGGACTCCTTGATGAGGAAATGGGGATAAAGTAACTCCATCCCCAGCACTCACACCAGGAGTGAGCTCTTTTAGTTTCATAACCAACAGCTGGAACACCCTAAAGTCTTCTCCTGCTACAGGACCCAGGACTCCTCTAGGTAACTCTGGACTCATGTGGCACTTTAATTGTATGGTGTCTGATCAACCCAGCGCCATTGTCGATGACCTGGATCTGAAAGGCTAATATAATAAGCAGCTTTAGGATCCAGGATCTTGGTGATGAAATCCTAAGAGGAAAAAAAAATACAGCATTCAGCCTGGATGGAGTGCTTCTTTTTCTGTTACAGAATTTTTATTAGATCTTTTGAAAATTATTTTAACTATACAAAATTATACTTTCAATATGATGCACACATACAAATATTTAATAATCAAATCCTATTTCATCTCTCTAGGCCCTTCTGTAGTTTTCAAATTATAGCTTAATAGTCATTAATTATACAATTTAGAGGTACATTGTAATATTTGATTGACTTTCTTCTGGTCACACACAGATGAGAAGACAAAGAAAGGATCAAGGAATAGAAGAGCCACCCCCACCCAGGAGTGCCATCTTCTCTGGCTGACCAGGACACAAAGTGATCACTCAGAGGCCTGATTTCCATGACACTGGAAACAATCTCTGTCCATGATCATAATGAATTCTCATCTCAGACTCACTCCCCTCTTTTCTTCCTGAGCACCATTCTTAAAAGTTGTGCATGAGAGAATTTAGCGGATGTAAGCATTCTCCATTCATAACCTCAGATATTTCATTTCTGATGGTTGACTGTGATCTCTTGATTTGATCCCCTTTCCCTAGTCAGCTCTGCGCCCTCCTCTGTTAGGCAGTGGGTACTACAGGAAGCATTAGAGTGCTGAAATCACAAACTGCTCTTTCCAACAGAAACATTTCATCCTTCCCTCCACCTTCAGAGGTTGCATTTCTGTTGCCATGGTTCCTTGTGGGTTGTTCAGCTTCACTGAAGCAGGGGCAAAGTGTAGAATGCCAAGGCTGAAGCAACCTTTCCAGCTTCCTAATGGAAAGCCTTCTGCCACATCAGCAACACCCATGTCAACAAAACTCCCTCTTAGTAAAAAGAGGCAGAGAGCAGGCCAGGGCCAGGCCCCACTCTCTCCCAGGATGCACCTGCTCTTCCTGGCTGTGGATCACCATCAGATGAGCACCCATGCTGGAGCACTTCTTCTCACTCTCACTCCAAGATGCTAGGCCAGTTGCAGTGAAGTAGCAGTAGGAACTAAATGGCTTCCAATCCTTTGGGCAACAGCTCCAGACTTTGGGGGAAGAAGGAAATGTAAGTGCAATGTCATAAAGTCGTTTTAAAACCTGCATGATGTGGAAGCCACATGGAAGCTGGGACTCCCCATGTCTCCAGATACAATAAGGAGCTCCTCTCCCCTCAGAGGCCAAGCAACTCCAGTCTACCTCTGTGGACACCAACTTCAAGGCCCCTTTGTCCTACTGGGGCGCTATGAGGAAAACAGAGCATAAGGACATTCAGACCCTGAGGACATGATGCCAAACAGTCTGTTCTCTAAAGAATAGAACTCATCATACCAAGAACCAGAAAGTTTTCATATTACATAAATATGTACATATTTATACATGAAAATAATAGATGACATTAACCAAGGCAGCAAAATTTCAGAGTTAGCAGACAGATATTTTAATTAGTGATGATAAAAGTGGGAGACAATATATTACAGCAAGCAAGATAACAAAACTATAGGTTTATCTAAAAACTTTAAAATGTCCATGATAGATGTTTCAAGAAGAAAATAAAATCATTCTGGAAACAAGTTTTAAAAACATGTAAATAATCAACAAAAGAAAGTTATAAAGAGCTGAATGGAAAGTTTATATCTGAAAAATATATTTCAAGTATTCCGGGGTGTGAATTGCATCCTGAAAGCAACAGAGATATCAGTGAACCCTCAAGGAGGAAAAACTGAAATGAAACAGAAAAATAAAGAAAAATGTAAAAATCCTGAATGTCTACAGATGAATGCAATCCCCATAGAAATTCCAATTTCTTCATAAGATAAATGAACAAAACAATCTCAAAAATCATATAGAAGTGCAAAATACAATGGAGAGTCAGAGCACCCATCAAGGAAAAAGAATAAAGTTGGCTGTGTCTCCAGACCTCACTTCAGGCTACACTATAGAACATGGTACCACAACAAAAGTAGACACATTGACCAATGAACACAAAAGAGAACCACAAACATAAACACACACAGCTACAGCTACAGGAATTTTCGCCAGAAATACATATCAGAGGAAGATAGGCTCTTCAATAAACTGTACTGTGAAAATTAGGTACCAATGTGCAGAAGAATGAATCTAGATCCATAGCCATTCTGTGTGAACATTGACTCTAAAATAGATTCTAAATGGATTAACACCTTACTGTGAGACATGGAACTCTGAAATTGTTACAGGAAAAAAAAATAAAGACAACATTTCAAGTTGTAGGCATAGGCCAAGACTCCGTGAACAGCACTGAAGGCTTCTTTACAGCAAAGGATCCAGTGAGTGAGGAGAGAGAGATCTGCTGAGAAAGGCAGGAAGCCCAGACAAGCTCAAATGGTCTAGGGAAACATGTATTTTCCAAAAGGTATCTTGTCAAAGACAATAAATGAACAGCCTATTTAGGGCCAGATTGAGTATTCCAATGACATCTCAGTTACAGATGTCAAAGACAGTTGAGAAACTGCTTACACGGGGGCAAAGTGATGGATACATAGGCTTAAGCACTCCCCTCTTTTTCTTAAATCTAAGTAACACACATTCATCAGTCCACCTTCCACTTTAGTTTATGAGAAAAACAAATTCTCTATTCAAATCTTGTATTTCAATTGTAAATTACACTTTGTAGATACTGTAACTGAGAAAGCCACAAGATTACACACAGACAGGCACGTGAACACACACACACACACACACACACACACACACACACACACACACACACTTACAAAAACACTTGAGGGACTATGGAAATGGCTCAGTGGTTAAGACTGTGTACTATTCTCACAGAGGACTGGAGTTCAGTTCCCAGCACCCACAACCTGTGACTCACAACCACATCTAACTCCAGTTCCAGGGATCTGACCCCCTCTTCTGCCCCTGCAGACACTGCACTCATGTACACCAACCCACACACAGACACGTGCATATATATGAATATTAATTAAAAATGAAATCTTAAACACACACCCTTGAGTATGACTCCCTGGAGACGCTCACATTCACATCATCAGATATGCTTTATTCTTTCTGGAACTCCTTTCTGTTTCTAATAAAATTCTACTCAGTCTGGTATTTCCTTTCCCTCCCTAAAACTCTTCTTCATTGACACAAGGCTGCCACATATCCCAATTATGCTCTTTGGAGACCTCTAAAAAGGACTCCCCAGGAAGCTGGTACTGAGTGTGTTTCCATAGTACCCATTGCTGATGGATCAACCCTAGAATCGTGTTGGAAATGCTGATTTTAGGTACATTAAGTTTTACCTTTCAATAGTGAATGCTGTTTTGTACACTCCAAGTCAGGGTGATTCAGTTCTTTTGTAATTGTGTTTTCATCAAGAAGCTGAGAGTGATTTTTAAACAAAGCTGTGAAACAGAATAGAAACAATTCATTTTCCTGGTGGTGCTAAGACTTTTTTTTTTTTACTTTTACCTTCTTACATTCTTTGTAGAAACAAAACCTTTAAATGTCCAGTTACCAGAGTCATTAGAGTTTGCCTGGGACAGATTCCCCATCACTACAGTGTGGAGGCTGTGGCCCTAACACTTGGGTATTAGAATGAGGAAGAATGGAAGTTTCAGGTCATCCTTAACTATGCAAGTTAGTATAGTTGGTTGGTTGGTTTAGCTAGCTAGATAGTTTAGTTTAGTTTCCTGGTTGGTTAACTTAGTTGGTAACTTAGTTAGTTAGTTAGTTAGTTAGTTCGTTTGTTTGTTCATAGCTAGTCTGGGCTACATGAGACCTTACCACAAAGAGAGACAATTTTACATTGCCAAACAGTCAGTATTTCCCTACTCCTGGTGATTTATGACCACAGCTATCTTCAGGAAGAGCTAGAAGGACAGGACAGAACCATGACCCTGGGGACTCTTCAACATTTCATGGAGGACACACTGAAGACTACATCTTAGGTGATAAGTTCTATTAAGTATGTGCATAGCCCAGGAAACATGAGGGAGAAATGAGCTAATCCAGAGCAGTTTCAGGTTACCTGAGCACGGAAGTTATAAAAGCCCGACACTGATCAAAAGGACTTTGTTTTAGTCCTCTTCTTTCCTGTCTCTCCCTCCACCCCAGCTAGCTCTGACTTCCCAGTGTCCCCACACGTTCATGGAGTTCCTAACTTAAAACTAACTCACTTTCCTCGAGAAATTGAATTTTCTTTCTTCTCTTCCTCATCTCCCACTTGTTCCTGGAGTCACTAGATTCTGGCTTTCCCTTCTGCTCATTTACCAAACATTCCTGAACTAGATGTCAATGGCTCCTCGTGTCCACTGATCAGTCATCTTCCTGTGGGACTTCTCACATTACCCTGCCTGCTTCTCTTCCTCCTTAACTGTTGGGAGACAGTGACTCCATCTGGTTTTGCCTTGTCCTGCTTGCTGATATTTCCTGTGCTCTTTCCTACCTGTTTCCTTCTACACCCACCTCTCTTAAAATGGAACATTGCATCCAATTCCTTCTGCATCTCTCTTTCTCCTTCAAATTCCTTGTCCTTAGTGATATTCATTGTCCTGGGTTGGTGGGGGTGGGGAGTAGAAGTGTTTTTTTTAGTCTGTTTTTGTTATCTGCTGCCTATAAGGAGAGGTCTTCTAAAATATATGCCTCTTTACTAAACCATGTTAATATGCATCCAACTAAATTGTGCATCTGAGATTTAGGTGAATATAATCAAAACTTAAGTCATCATATTACAACTCAAACCTGTTGCTCATCTTCCTCCTCTTCAAATTACTTCATGACTGCTGTGTAGGGCCCTGGCCCCCCATTTGTATAGCTATTGCCTTGCTTGCTGACCTTGACCAGATGTCCTCCCTATACAGATGTCCTGCCGGTTTGCTTCCTCCTGAATGCTCACCGCTCAGGGAGGTTCTTTGTTTTTGTATCCTGCATTTGGTGTAAACAGCTTAGCTGCAAGAATATAGAACATCTGTAGCAAACTTCTGCCCTCTGGGGATCTCCCATTGTGCTGTAAGCCTGTATTTAAGGTTTCTTCCCTCCTTCAATAAATGGTATTCAGCATTCTGCTGAGAAGAATGACCCACTGTTCTTGTCTCTGTTTTTTGATACACAGCCCCTCGCTCGGACATGGTGAACAGGTGGTGGTAGGGCGGGCATTACTGCTACAAGTGGAGGTTTCACCGAGATCCGAGAACGAAAAGACACTGCTGATGGACACCTGGAAGTAAGGCTGGCCAGCGTGTTAAAGAGAAGAAAAGGTGAGGTGAATTGTTAGGTATGGGTGCAGCTAGCTCGCAGTCACTCCTCGAGGAACAGGTAACTGGACTGCTGAAGCAGCAGGACACCGTCGTTAAGAGCAGAACAGCTAACGATTTTCATTCAAGTCCTCCACAATGTTAGTTAGTCCTTGTCGTCTGGTCTCTGGGGATTTAATATGCCAGATTAAAGGGAAAGAGAGAAATTAAAAAAAGGAAATCTTCCCAATAGAGAAGAGGGAAGGAAAGGAAATTCCCCGTTAGAAAGGGGAGAAAAAATTTAATCAAGAAAAAAGGATTTTTCCGGTAAATAGGGGAAAATTTTTGAAACTAGGCCTAAAGATTTTGGGGCCCTGTAGAGGAAGGATGAAGGAAAGAGAAAAGCCCCTTCCCAGTGGTAATGGAGGAAGAGGGGGCTTTTTCCAATATAAAAAATTCAGGCTGGCTGAAGCTCTGAGCTCTTTCTGCCTGCCAGCACAGAGCAGCAGCATCTGAATTACAAAGAGTCAGCAGGTGGGCCTCACTATTGCTGGCTGAACAAGCAAGCAGGCCCAGAGGTTGAAGATTTTGCTGTCTGTTTGCTTAACTTTGGTTTAAATGTTTTTTCCCCCTCAGAGTGGGAATAATTCAATATTTAGGATCCCTTCATGGGAAATGTTTTCTGTTTTTCTCTTATGGTGGGAATAACTCTTTATTAGTGGTTCCTTCATGGGAGAAAGAGGAAGTTTAAACGGGCCTAACTTCTGTATGCTTGCATAGAGAAAGGCCTGATTCCATACCCTTGGCTACCTTCTCTTTGTGGTGCTTGGTTAAAGATGCATTGTTTAGTGATAATGTCAAAGTTCAAGAACAATTAACTAAAGATAAAACTGTCCTGGCCTGAGGCACCCAGCAGGCATGCACGGTGGGAGTGGGCCCAGCTGACAAAGGCAGAGAAGGTCCAGACCAGAGGGCAGGCAGGTAGGTGATGGCAGGAGGTGGACCCACAATGGAGCATGGCCTGGGTGGGTGCCAGCACTAGAGCCTGAACACCAGGCAGAGCTGAAGCCGCAGCCTCAGCCTGCACCAGGCCAAAACAGAGGCTCAGGGAGGGACAGGCATCCCGGGTGGCAGGTCCTGCAGTGCCCTAAATTGGCTCAGTGTTCCCAGGGGTCAGCTAGCAGCGAAAAAGCTGGGCCCTGGGGCTGGGAGACAGGCCCACACGTGGTTACCCGGACCACTCCATGATGTCGTGTCCTATTTGCATTAAAATTTTTACCTGTTTCTCATTTGGGAGTTAATCCCAAGGACTTTTACCTAATCATGTGTGGCAAATGGACATCACACATGTGCCTTACGCTTTTGCTTACATGGGACTGCCAAAATGCATAAAGACTGATAATGGTCCCACCTACAGTAGTACGTGATTTTCAAATTGTTAATAAGACTGGTGTTCCTTATAATCCTCAAGAACAGGCTATAGTAGAACTCTGCCATCGTACCTTAAAAACATATTTTGCTAAAGTAAAAAGGGGGGAGCTAGGGACTCATCGTTCCTCTCCACATTCTATTCTTTCCTTTGTTTTATATATTTTAAAATTTTTTATTGGTGGATTCTACTGGAATATCTGCTGCAGATAAGCACTGGAGGGCTCCTGTTGCAAATCATCCTCTGGTGTGATGGAAGGATTTTTCTACTGGCACTTGGAGGGGACCCGGATCTGGTGTTGGTGTGGGCCTGGGGTTCTGTTTGTGTCTTTCTGCAGGACAATGAGGTTCCTCTTTGGGTTCCTGAGTGCTGTGTGCGCCCTGTGACTGTTGCCAAATCCCAACATGGCAGAGACCTATTGGGCCTTGGTGAAAAAGTTTCCACTTCTGATGCCAATGGGTATTGAAACCCCAATACGACCAGCCTTGGCAAGCATTAATGTAAGTCTAGGAGCTGTAGCCATGAGATTGGATACTTCAGAAGGTAATATGTGGTAACTGCTTTTTCAAGTATGTTTGAGAATGTGTCACCCAGGCACCTTGGAGATTAAGGATAACTGTGGTGGTAATCTAATTGTACTGAAATGTGATTTTGATTGTATGTTAATAAATAAAGTTGCCCGGGGGTCAGAGCTATTAGAGCCATAGCAAGAGTGTGGCGGTGGTGGCACACGCCTTTAATCCCATAGATCTCTGTGTGTTCAGGGATACAGCCAGCATTGGAGACATATGCCTTTAAGACCTAGGGGGCTGTACATTCAGACAGTGACGAGGCAGTCACGTGTTTGGGTTTACAACCAATGAGAAGGCAGAACAAAATACTATAAATAGACGAACAGACAGGAAATAGGTCTCTTTCGGGAAGCTGGGACACCACAGGCGGAAGGATGAGATTTTAGCTCTGAGCTCTGACCTCTCGGCTTTCTCTTTTACATTGTTTCTGTGTTTCTTATTTAATAAGACGATTGGTTACATCAATAGATAACCCTGAAGGTCACTGACCTCCATTTGTTAACAGTACGATGCCAGCTAAGCCTTTTCATTTTTACAATCCTCTTCAAGCTGGTATAGTACCTACCTTTTCAGAAGTGGCTCTGTGCAACATTTATCGACCTCCTGAAATTCATCTAGCCTCCTTTGAAGATACCTTAAAATTTGTGAGCCTGGATGTAGCCATTATGAGACCATTAGTTCTGCTCCTTGTGTGCTGTCTGTTTTTTCTTTATGGTTCTTAGTTGTTCTTTTGCAGAGCTGCCAGCTTAAGTCATGCTGGGATCAAGAAAAATGGGCCTTGGTGGTTTGTGTTTCTAGAGTTGTGTCCATGCCAGTGGACACAGATGGTGCTCACATGCTCCAGAATAGAATTTGACATTGCTGTTGCTGTTGTTGCTATTATAGCAGTGGGGCCACTGTTGCTACTGTTTCTGGGATTACCATTTCATAATTCTTTACTACAGCTAGCACAGTGGAGACCCTGGCTACTACAGTTAATTAATCTTTTATTCTATTTGGCATGATAAGTTTAATTCAGCAGTTATATACATTTTGATTGGCTTTGAAAGTTATAAAATTTATAAACTCAAGTTCCACTTGCTTTTGGGTTCCCATCTTACGAAGACTCCAATTTGCAGCAAGGCTCGTTAAGGAAGGGAATGGCTCAATTGCCTTTAGACTACTGGCTATGGGTGGGTTAGGACTTTTGTTGGTCTTTTCTGTGTCAGACTTACAGATTGCAAGTCCAGTGGCACTTTGAGATCTTAGACAGCTGTAAACTCTACAACTCACACATGGTTGAGCCTGTATGATAATCAGTATTCAGAGACAGGTAATGCCTGGGGGTACTCACCAACCTAAGACAGAGAGCCTATGTGGCCTGGAAGGTGTCTCCATGATGGGTAAGGTGACCTGCTGATGTCCCATGCAACCTAAGTCAGAAGCTCATTTTTTTTTAGTAAAAAGGGGGGACCCATAGGGACCTGGCACCCCATTTTGGGTAGCTGTTGCCTTGCTTGCTGAACTTGACCAGATGTCCTCCCTATACTGATTCCCTGCCATTTGCTTCTTCCTGAATGTTCACCACTCACGGGAGATTCTTTGTTTTTGTATCCTGCATTTGGTGTAAACAGCTTAGAGGCAAGTATGTAGAACATCTGTGGCAAACTTTTGCCCTCTGGGGTTCATCCATTGTGCTATAAGCCTGTATTTAAGGTTTCCTCTCTCCTTCAATAAATGACATTCGGCATTCTGCTGAGATGAATGATCCGCTGTTCTTGTCTCTGTTTTTTGATCCACAGCCCCTCACTCTGAAATGGTGAATATATTGACCAAAATGTCACCTCCTTTTGGTCAAACTTATCTCCTCTCCTGTGTATCATGATCCTTGGATCAAGCCCTTAGTACTGCTCAAATGGATTCTGAATTAGCGGCCTAATTTATGCTTCCCTTCGTTTTCACACCTCTGTAAGAGCACACTTCTCCAAGTCAGTTTTAATTTTATCATGTCCTGCTTCTCATTCTGCAGGGGATCTCCATGACTGTGGCACATTGAAAAACTGGACACACTTCCTAACCTTCCCTATGTGAATATCCATTTAGACTATGCCTTTGCAGTTCCCTACTCAAGAAAAAGGTCTATTTCTACATCACTTCATCTGAGTTGCCTTTAAGAGTTCTTTGGCCACTAAAACACACAAAGGCAAATGTGTGCATGCTCCATGTTGGGCTTGGCTTACTGCCACCATCCACCCTGAAAGTTTGAAGTTACCATGGGAAACTGGGTTGTCTCTTATTGATTTATAACTCCATGAGAACGAGTAACTTCACCTAGGACCATGGGAATCTCCCAAGAGAGATCAGTCTCAGTGATGCCACCAAGAAAGAATTAAACAAACAGTTCAATTAACCTACTAAGTTTTAAGTTGGTTAGTGATTCAGCAACAGCTACTAAATAAAATAACATTAACAGTGGATGCCTGTGTAATATGGTATGCACTGTTTTGTGATCTGAGTCCAGTTTTGTCTGCCCCTACAGTTTCATGCTTAGTTCTCCATTGTTGGAGCCCATGTAGGTTTCCTAGCAACTTTACCCAGCAGTCTGCATAAAGAGGATGATTGGATCACAGGCCTGAGTACCAGGTGTCTGAGATGGTCTGCACTTGGCTGTGCTATCTTTTGCTCCACCTAGTGGAATTCCTTTAAAAACCCTAGGGCAGGACAGCCAGGGGGGCCAATGGATTAAGATCCAGGCCCACTGGAGGATATCTTATATTTTCTATCTTTTTCTCTCCCCTCTATCCTTCTAATATTTCCTGCTGCTTCTACTCAAGAGTACACTGGGGAAATGTGGGGGTGTGATGACCCCCACACTCCATGTAGCACTATACATGACAGTAATGTGTACTTATATTTGCCTGAATTTCCCATGCCCCCACATGTCTAGGACATTGCTGGCACACACAGGTCTAGGTGTCATCTGCTCCAAGCTTTTCTTAGCCCTCTGTGCTTACTTCTTACTTCTCACCTGCAGAGCATTTCTGGTGCAATTTTTTAAGCACTGCTTCACTTGACTGTTCTCCAAATTTCCTGAGACTGGGGACTGTAGTTATTTCTGACTCTCTGACATGCTGCCCAATATATAGTAAATGGATATTACAAATTATTATGTGAATGAATAAAACATCTACATAAAGATATAGTGTATGTTTTTTAAATTTTTGATACATTTGAAGGACAATCTACAAAGAATCCACTATTTCTAAATTAGCTTTCAGGTATCACACAATATGGAACAAAAAATAAATGGTTAGAAGGAACTCCACTGGAGCACTGTCCCTGGAATAGCTCTGCCCATGTCTTCTAATCCCTCTACTCCTTGCAAAATATAGATGTCTATGTGTCCAAATGCTGTTGATGAGGAAATACAGGTTCATTCTCATTATTGGATCCTAACATAGACGCCCCAGGATTTCACTCTGTGATACCAACAAACAAATTCATGCTTCTCCAGTGATAATGAAGGACTTTTACAGAAGAGTTATTCTGAAACAGGGTAATTCCCAATGTAATACATCTCTCCAGAGAGTGTCTGTCTCAGGTTTCTGGGTCACCATCTGTCTAATGAGTCCCTTTCCTTCCCTGTGTTAATTTCTCCCAAGGGCATACTTACTGATCAGAGCAATAGAGAATAAAATTTTCAACATCAGTAAAATATTATGAAGGAGCAACTTGAAGAATCTGTGAAAACTTTCATGACTCATGGTCTTCCTTTGAGGAGCTGAAAGACAAACCAAATTCATGTCTTCAGCTTTGTTCCTATTTCCTCTTCTTTCTCCTATTCTTCTCTTTTTGTGCATGATAATCACTAAAACATGATGTTCGAAATAATAGGAAAATGCAAGTAGAAAACAACAGGTTAATTATGGAAACATTATAATATGTACAAAATTACTCATTTCTGACATTGAAAATGATTGTTGTCATATTTTGGTGTGTATCTTTCCAACAAGTTTAAAGCTTTTACATACAAATGTTTATTTTCCACAATTGGAAAATATTGAACACTGATTTGCAACCATCATTTTTTTACATTATATCAAGACTTATTTCCCTTATGAATTTTTTGTTTTATTTTAGAGACAGGGTCTTAGTATGTACACCAGGCAGACTTTGAATGCATTATGTAGTCAAGTGGGACTCAAACTCACAGGAAACACCATGTTTCTAACTCCTGAGTTTTGTGACTACAGGCTTGTGCCAGCACATCTCAATGAACATTATTCTATGTTATCATGTCTTCTTTATCAGTTTTATATTGATTGCATAGTATTTAATTATATACTCTTAAAGTCGTCCAGCTTGCTTTCAACTTCAAATATGCAATAGTCAAGAAGTCATATTTTGTGATACAGTCACCACGTTTTTAGTCACCACTTCTAAAAGAGTTACAACACTTCCCAATCATAGGTGAGGTCCTGGGTTCTGTCCCCATCACAGGAAGGAGAGAATGAAAGAAACTATTCAACACCTGAATGCCAACAGACTATGACATGTCACCAGATAGAGAGGGGGAAATCAGTATGACATGGTTTAACTTTGAAACAATTTGTTACACATATGTATGTGTGTTTATCTGTAGAAAAGATACAATAACGTGGGTGGTGGGATTTTCTCTACAAGGTAATGGGTAACACCTTCTCTTCTCCATTGTACAATCCCACAACCTTTCACATCTGCCTACAGGCAACACACTTGGTGGACACTCCAGTGACCCAGAGGCTTGGCCAGCAGCTAAGATCATCTTTGTCCTTTACATCATTACTCACTAGGAGCAGCAGAAAATGCTTTCTTACCTAGAGGAGAGTCTACATCCATGTGTGCAGAATCAAGTTTATTCATGAGATTCTTGTTAATATAAATGTTTTCTGAAAATATATTGAGAAGAAATCTTCCCCTGCCCTCAGATGTATGTCATCCCTTCTTTAAAATAGGTCCTGAAAAAGAAACAAATTCCGATACTAGCAAGAGATGAGAGGCAGTAACAGACAGCTGCCCTGAGCATACACCATGAGGTGCCGTCCCTTGGCCTGCAAAAGGAGAGTCACAAGTGTAGAATGCACCCAGGATCTTTATACAATCATAGAAACACCAAGAACTCAATGAGGGAGAGAAGAAAACAGGAAGGAATGGAAAAGAGGAACCAGGCCATTAGAGAAGTCAAACTTCTCACAGAGTTGAGATTCTGACACTCGGTCTGAGCTGAACTCTACAATAAAGCCTCCATTTCCCGTCTTGTGCTGTGATTCCTACTCCTTATCACTATAGAGCCGCCTCTTGGACTCTCTGGGGCTTTAACACCACACTCAAGTTGCCCCCATGCACAGAAGCATTCTTAAACAAGAACACACCTAGTATACACCCTAGACTGTCCTACCTCATGGGGAGAGTGTCTTCACCCTGCTCAGTGTGTGGAACCCATGGCAGCTCCATCTGAGGTGTGGATACTCCCCTAAACCTTCCTGAACTCTGACACCCAGTTCTTCCACACCCCAGCAAGGATTTCCTCATTCTCTTGAAAGTCACTGAGTTCCCGACTCGTGTTTTCCACTCCCACACTCTCTACCTTGCCTGATTCCTGAAACCCATGCTTTGTTTACCCTCTGTGAGGAACTTCCCCTCAGTCTGCTGAGTCTCCTGACCCCAACTTGACTTTCAGCGAACACTGCACTGGGGCCCACACTCACCTCCTTCAAGTGCTGAGGTGTCACACCAGGCTGGCCTTGAGGACCCTCTGCTCACTCACTCATTCAGGGTTCTGACTTCCCACAAGAAGTGGCCTCAAGCATGGATGCCTTCTCACCCTGCTTCAGCTCAGAGGTTCTGCACCTCCCCACTCTCAGACACAGCTGACCTTGTCACCTCTCAGGCTCTGAAGTCTCACATCAGGCTGCTGCTCCTAGACTCACTCCCCATTCAAGATACATTTCCCCTCACTGCTCAGGCTCCAATTCTGCTGTCAAGCCAGCCCTCTGCACAGACAGATCATTGCTTCCCCACACCCCACCCTACCATGGACGCCTACCCTGCCCTGTCCTGTATAATACTTTACTCAAAATTGAATTATTTAATAAGGAAATGGAAAATAGGATTTTTAAAGGATAGAAGAACAAGAGAATTAGTAGTTCTCCATTATATGGTTTAGGGACCCAATGATTCAATCACACACACCCTCCCAACTGTAACCACTTATTGCCCAGTCTCTATTATCCAAACTCCTTATATGAAATTGAGTTCTAAAGTTACCACTATGTCCCTAGGGAAAAAATCACATTGTGCATGAATTATGTATACTGTGTCAACAACCATTCCAGTACCTAACTGGTTTACAACATCAAACACTTACTTTTTAGTCACATTTTTTTTTTGTGCTTAGGGTCTGCCTAAGGGTGACTAATTATGCTTAGATCCTTTCGTGCATTTCCTCATTCTGGAGCCAATACCACAGAGTAGTTGAGCATGCAATGTACTCTGCTATTTTAATATGGTTGTCAGGGCTAGTAATATGGCTTAGCAGGTATAGGTGTTTGCTACCAAGCCTGACCACCCAAGTTCAATCCCTGAACATAAGAGAGAATCATATCCTACAGGTTGTCCTAACGTCCATGTCCACTACACACACACACACACACACACACACACACACAAATGCACGCACACGCGCGCGCGCACACACACACACACAAATAATAATGTAGAGGTCATTAAAAAGTCACTCTTATAATACTTTTCAATGGCAGTCACTTGCACAAACCTATAAATAGGTAGAAAGATACACTACCTACACTGTAGTTCCCACAGGAAAATGTGTCGAGAGCATTAAAGTTTAATCCTTCCACAGAGAATTACCCAAATAATTATTGGGATGGAGAAACAGCTTACAAAATGGGGAAAAAATCTTTCCCAACAGGAATCATGAAATGAACAGAGAGTTTTCAAAGGATGTAATACAGATGGCCAATAGATACGTTAAAATGTGTTCAAAATACTTAGCCATAAGGGAAATAAAAATTTAAACATTTTTGAGATTCCATCTCACACCAGTGAAAATGAGATGGGGACAAGATTCCCTTGAAGAATCTTCAGCATATACCCAAAGGATGCTCAATCATCCCACAATGACACTTGCTCAACTATGTTTATAGCAGTGTTATTCATAATAGTCAGAACCTGGAAAGAACCTAGAGACAGGGTTTCTCCCATGATAGGGAAGTCTTTGGTAAGACTAGGGCTTGTGCATTCTGTAACAACCACTGTGTGTCCATATATTCATATAGTGCCCTGCTCTATCTAAAAGACACTGTTTCCTATTGGTCATCCATCACATATGACTCCTAAACTTTATCTTCTCAGTTTCACAATGTTTCCAGAGTTTGGGGTGAAGAAAGTTGTGGTATATAGTCCCATTTAGGGGTGAGCATTCTGTACCTTGGCTAGTTGTGAGTCTCAGTGTTAATCATCGTTTTACATCATATTGAAGCTTCTCAGTAGAAGGTTGATACATTGATATAGGTTTAACGATAAGTCTTTAAAAGTCAATATACTATGCCCCTTGAGGTAAATAACAGTAATAGATTCTCCCCTATGGCCTATGATCTGTCTAGCCATAGGTTCTTAGCCCAACAATGGTTTCAGGTGTGTGCTTCATCTTGTGGAGCAAAACTTAAATCTAATCAGAGAGTTGTTGGTTGCTGTCGTGATGTTGCAGCCACTATTGCACCAGCAGGCAGGTCCTGCCAGGTCAGTCATAACTGTAGCTCCCAGGGTTCAGACCTGGATAAGATTGATGATTACTTTTCTTCTTCAGTAGCATGGATTGCACCTCCCAGCATTATGATAGCTAGACAGGAGGGATGAAGTTTCTAGGTCAATGACAACTTGATTTTTTTATGTCCTCTGATCAAATATGTGGCCTGCAGCAATAGGGTTTTATGAAAATCTGGAGCATAATTCACAATAGCTCAGTTAGAACAAACCTAGATATCCAACAGCAGAGAAATGGATAAACAAACAGTGGTATATGTGTATAATGGAATTTTTCACCCATAAAGAAGTCAAAGTTATGGCATTTGCAGGAAAATGTGTGCTAGGAGGGATAATTATATGAACTGGATTAAACCAATCTCACCATGAAATATTGCATATGTTTCTCATTTGTAATTTCCAAGATTTTAGACAGATGGATAAACTCTGGTTGCACACAGGACATGAAAATAGAATTAAAATCTTCTAGAGGAAAGAGGGATCGATGGGAGGCACCAGGCAGAGAAAGGGCAAAGTCAGGGAGTATGTGGGAAATGAGCTCAGTGTGTATTCTGTAGGTACATGAAAATGTCCTATGCAATTGTGCCATGTCAATGAATAGCACAGTGAAACTTTTCCCAAATAATAAAGTAAATTAAAACTAAGAAAAACATTCTGAAGAGTATTCAAGAATGATAGCAATAACCTATGATGTTTGGGAGTCTACCAGACCTACATTGTTTCCCTATTATACGATAACTCCATTCTCTCTCTCTCTCTCTCTCTCTCTCTCTCTCTTCTCTCTCTCTCTCTCTCTCTCTCTCTGTGTGTGTGTGTGTGTGTGTGTGTGTGTGTGTATGCATAGCTATATTTTAGAAATCCTCTATGGTAATATGTTTCCATATGACTTTTTCCAAAGGTCTTTAGTATTATTTATCCATCCTATATTATTTCACTTACCCTACCCTCCTCTTCCTGACCCCAATAGAACCCTTCTGGTTTCATTATTCCCTTTAACCCTTTATACCATTACATTTTATTGCTTCTCCTCTGGAAGCCCCTCCTCCTGACACCTTAGAAATTTCCTGGCCTCTATGGGTGCTACAAATAAAACACATATCTGAAGATTCAAAGCTAACAACTACGACTGAGAAAAAATTATGCAACATTTGTCTTTCTGGGTCTGAATTACCTCATTCAGAATGAATGTTTTCTGCTCCATTCATTTACCTGAAAATTACATAATTTCATCTTTTTTAACAGCTAAATACTATTCCATTGTGTAAATATATATTTTCCTTATTCATTCATCAACTGACGGACATCTAGGCTTTTTCCCTCTCTTGGCTACTGTGAGCAGAGCATAAATAAACATGGATGAGCATGTGTCTCTAGATTAGGATATGGATTCCTTTGGATAAATACTCAAAAGAGGTACAGCTTGATCATGTGGTAAATAGTATTTTTAGCTTACTGAGGAACTTACACACTGATATTTACAGTCATTACTTCAGTTTGCACTCCTGCTGGCAATGAATAAATGTTCCCTTTTCCCACATTCATCTCAGCATTTGTTGCTGCTGGGATTCATTCTTTTTTTGTTTGTTTGTTTTATTTTGTATTAATCACTATGACTTGAGTGAGATAAAAATCTCAAAGAATTTTTCAATTGTGTGGCTAAGGATTTTTAAGTTGTTTTCTTTCTTTCTTATTGAGTTGTTCATTTCCTTTCTTTTGAGAGAATACTTTCCTTTTTCTAACGCTCTTTGTATATTCTAGATAGTGACTCTGTGTCAGATGTATAGCTGGTAGAGAATTTTTTTCTCATTCATGGACAGCCTTTGCTGTTCAGAAGCCTTTGGTTTCATGAAGTCCCATTTACTAATTGTTATTCTTAATGCCTGGACCATTGGAGTGGTTCACAAAATCTTTTTCCTGTGCCACTGAAGTCAAGCATATCCCCATTTTCTGCCCCATCCCATTCAGGGTCTGAAATCTTATGTGAAAGTCCTTGATCCACTTGCAGTTGAGTTTTGTGCAGGATCAGTAATAAAGATCTAGTTTTGTTCTTTTGCATCCAGTGTGATCAGCACCATGTGTTAGAAATGCTGTCCTTTCTCCAACCTGCATTGTTGGCCTCTTTGTCAGAACTGAGGTGGTCTTTTTAGTCTGTTTTTATTCCAGTATTATATTGTCTTTTTTTACTGTAACTCTGTGGTATAACTTTAAATCTTGGACAGTGATGTCTCCTGCAGGGTTTGGTTTGGTTTGGTTTTTATCATTGATGTTCAAGATTGTTTTGGCTATCCTGGGTCTTTTGTATCTGCAGATGAAAGTTAAGATTATTTATTCAACTTCTGAGAAAACTGTGTTAAAATATTAAGGGTTACACATTGACTCGGGAGATTGCTCTTGATAGGCTGACCATTTTCACAACATTAACCCTGCTAATCCTCAAGCAGGAGAGATCTTTCTATCTTCTGGTTTCTTCTTCTACTTCTTTCTTTGGTGTCTTAAAGTTTTGAAACAGACATTAAGAAACAAGTTTTTAAGGTCAGAGCAGTTCAGCCAGGGCTGGGTTGAGTGCATGGGTCATTTAGTCATAAAGCGGGAAGGGAGATACGGTTATAACACATTACCATGTGTTTCCACTTCCTTCCTCAGAGAGGAAGAGATGCACACTGAAGACTGGATCATCTGATTGTGCAGAGAGAGAAAACATTCCCCTCAGCTGCACCAGAGAAGCAGCTTAAGGCTGCCTTTGCTTTTCCTCATCTGTATGAGCTCTGCCTGTGCTGTCTGCTCTGGCTCACTGGGAACCCTGAACTCCACTGTCTGCTTCCTTCCATCCTTCTGTGCTATGTTTCTAGATTATGCTCCACATCACCTTGACAAAGGAATGAAGTGATAGAACAAAGTCCAACAGAAGAGCAGCCCCAGATAAAATACAAAATCAAACAGAGTAAGTGGTAAGAAAAAATGGAAAGCTTGGACAACAGGCGGGTCATGAGTTGGTTCAACTCAGGTGTGCAGTTGAACGGAAAACATTTTAGCCTTTCCAGGGAGCTAGATGTAAAACTGAGTCCTTAATGCATGATCCCTCTGAAGGACTTTGAAACCAGATTTATCCTGCTCTTCATAGGATGATTGGTGTAGAAAAGACAGACCTAACATAACAGGAGGAAGTGTAATGTGTGACCTTGATTGTTCTTCTTTACCCTTCTCAGAGGCTGGAAAATTGTAGCCATGGTGTGGGAAGCTGAAGCCAGTCAAGATGATATGCCTAGGCTGGCAGGGGCTGCAGACCCTCTTCATGTTCTAATGTAAGCTCTGAACTCTGATGGATTTTCTTTCATAAATACTTTAAAGCAAAAATTATAAATAGTACTTTTGAAAGATTTAGTTCCTTAATATAAACAGTGTGATTTGGTCTTGCACCTCTCCCAAAATGAATCTCTTTTCTATTTTTCTGTAAATATTAAAACCCTTTGTAAAAGAAAAGAACAATCATTTTGATCTCAAATAACCTCACCAATCACTATTATTTGTCCTAGTATTGAATTGGATCCTTACAGCCTAGACATAAAGTCCAACCAGAAACAGGCGGGGCAGTTCCAGATCCAGCAGCTCTACTTGAATCATCTAAGCTTGTGAAAATGGATTTAGGTGACTGAAGAGTATTGGAGCCCTCAGGTGCCTTGCAGAGCAGAAGTAACTGCCCTCTGATAAACTGTTAACAGGCCATCAAGCATTTCAGGCAATAGTTCATAGTTGATGGAATACAGTGACAATACCAAGAGATATGATATGTATATATTGAAAAATACAAAGAAGTAGTAAGTGCATGGAGCTCAATGTATAGGAGTTTTTTCTTCCAGATTTACAGTTTGAAATAGGTCTGTTATATGTGCCATGAGATAAAATCAATATTGAGAATTTCTATGAAGTACGGGTTTTTTTTTTTTTTTTTTTTTTTTGTTTTTGGCAAGGAAGCATTTTGTGTTTATTTACTTTCATAATTCAAATAGAGGGGCTAACATGATTGGGTGTGATTTTTTTATTTTATTTTACAATACTATTCAGTTCTACATAACAGCCACAGATTTCCTTGTTCTCCCCCTTCCTGCCCCCCTCCCCTTCCCCCCAGCCCCCCCTTTCCCACCACCTCCAGATCAAGGCCACCCCCGAGGACTGAGATCGACCTGATAGACTCAGTCCAGGCAGGTCCAGTCCCCTCCTCCCAGATTGAGCCAAGCATCCCTGTATAAGTCCCAGGTTTCAAACAGCTATCTCATGCAGCGAGCCCAGGACCTGGTACCACTGCCTAGATGCCTCCCAAACAGATCAAGCCAATCAACTGTCTCACCTATTCAGAGGGCCTGATCCAGTTGGGGGCCCCTCAGCCTTTGGTTCATAGTTCATGTGTTTCCATTCGTTTGGCTATTTGTCCCTGTGCTTTATCCAACCTTGGTTTCAACAATTCTCGCTCATATAAACCCTCCTCTTTCTCGATAATTAGACTCCCAGCGCTCCACCCTGGGCCTACCAATGGATGTCTGCATCCGGATTCCTCAGTACTTGGATGGGGTTTCTGGCACAACTATTAAGGTGCTTGGCCATCCCATCACCAGAGTAGGTCAGTCCCGGCTGTCTCTCACCCAATGACGGAGAAATGGATGAGATCTACATGAACAACCTGGACATGAGTGGGAGCAATGAACGGCGAGGGTCGAGGGAAAGAGAGCGGGAGATCCCACCTGGATCAAGAACAGAGAGGGAGAAAAAGGTATAGGAGACCATGGTAAATGAAGACCACATGAGAAAAGGAAGAAACAAAGTGCTAAAGAGGCCCACAGAAATCCACAAAGATACCCCCACAAAAGACTGCTGGCAATGGAAGTAAGGGATATTTAAGTTAAGTTTAAGTTAAAGGTTGAAGAATGCAGTGTCAACTATTATGTACTCAGTGGCTGGGTCATGCAACCTGTAGTCATTGTGAGATCCTTGGGATGCATTTTTTACACCTGACCTGCCAAAGAAAGATTTTCTCCAGACTTTTAAACAGGTCATGAGTGGTGACCACTCTAATTCTTTGGAATTCCTGGAGCTACTGGGAAGTCTGTTTTATCATGGTAGGTGATGAAGCCTTATGCTGCTCAGTTCTTTCATAGTTCATGCTAACAAGATGAGTCATGTAGGAAATTCATCATTTCAGAAACACTGACCATGTGATAAAAGTTAAGTCTTTGAGCCATGAGATGCTTAACCTACCAGGGAAGTGGTACTGAAATTTGAGTTCATTCTCTTATCAGCCAAACACTCAAACCTATGTAATAAACCCTGATAAGTCTTTGAAGATCAGAGCTCAGATGAGTGTACCCTAGTTGGCTTACTCTGTATACTACCACTCATAACATTCTGGGAAGGAGATGTGTACATGGGGTCAATGGAAGTTCCTTTTAAGGGACCTCCCTGACCTTGCCTGATTTGTCCCTCCCAATTATTCTGCTTTGTATCTTCAAAAAAAAACTACAATCCTAATAGAGCAGAATCATTAGTTCACTGTGTCATCCTAGCAACTTATAAATCTGAAGGTATCATGAGACAGTGGGACTCTGCAGACAGATGACTTGAAGTAATGGCATCCTTGGCAACTCCTGAACTTGAAGCTCAAGTCTGAAATGAGGGCAGTCTTGTGGAGGAATGGCCTGAATATGTAGAATAATTTAATTAGTAAATGAAATGTTTTTGGCTATGGCTTAGCAGAACAGCCATAAGAAAAATTTTGAGGATAGCTGAGGACATACAGGCAAGATCACATATCATATGAGAAAAGAATTGTTAAATTTTCTAAGAGTGATAGTGGTATTGTTTTCTTGTGCAATGACAATTTGAGATGATATATACTGAAATATTGACTGAAGTGTTATGTATCAAACTAACTCTCAAGTGCCTTATCAAGTAACATGTGCATATATATGCATATACAAATATGTATCTACATCAAGTTATTAAAATGTCAACAATTGATACCATCCAGTCAACTTTTGTTTCAAAATATTAATAGGAAGAAGTTGAAAGGGCCTCCAAAGTGTTAAGCAGCATGCAGGCTCCATGGGACATGTGGCTCTCCTCAATGTCCATCCACAGGGCACAGGCTGTCCCTAGTGCACGGCAGGCAAAGGGTGGGACACCAAGAACAACAGGCAGTACCAGTAGAAGGTTGGCTGTCATCTTCTTAGACTTGCTCTTAGGAAGGTCACCCAGCCAGGATCAGCCACCATCAGAGGCCCACATTAGCCTCACGGCACCCACAGCACCTGACATACTAGCCATGGGGACCAAGATCCTGAATGGTTCCTGATAGTGCAGGTATTGGGGGACACATGAGAAAATGCTGATGCAAGGGCACAACTGCCAGAGAAAATGTGAGTAAGCACTGAGGATCAAAGTGACAATAGTTAACAATGTCACCCTGTCTGTCTGAATTTGCTAAAGAAGATCTAAATGTTCTAACACCACACAAACAAAACAGACAACTATGTTAGGTAATAGAGGGTGCTATTAACCTGTGGTAACCACTGCATAATTCATTTCCATATCAAGTCAAGACACTGTAATGTAAATATATATATATATATACTTTATTTGTCAATTATACATTAATAAATATAAACACAGTGATACAAGGAGAGAGAAAAATGGGTAGAGGGTCCATACCATACAATTCTATCATCAAATAAGACTTAAGGAAATTAAGAATGGGAGGAGAACCTGGGGTGCTACAACATATGCACAAATGAATCATGTAGAGTCTGTAGAATATAGGAAATTCTCATTATGTAAAGAGTTAAGGATGAAAAATATGTATACATGGGGACCAGTATAATCATATGGATAACTGTTGGCTGCCTGCCTAAATTTCTATGGACATCTCTTCCACAAGAAGATATTTGCAGGTATCTGTGTAATGCTGGACAAAAATGCAATCCATGTCCATGGAACAAGCTTGATTCATAAATATATTTTCTTCATCTGACAAACTGAATTCTCTTTACTACTGCAAGGGATGTCATTCCAGCCCCAACTAGAAGAAGGATGATTTACTACAACACATTTTTCGTTGTTCTTGTCGTTGTTGGGCTCACTTGGGTGCCAGAACCTGGAAGGGAAGAAAGAGCATCAGGATGTTTCCCACAGTAAAGTTGGGAAAGAGAAAACAAGAGTAGGCAAGCCTGAGGATGTGGTGGGAATTTGTGGAAAGCAGATTCAGGTGTGTACAAAACAACCGTTCTCCTCCACCCATGTCTGACGTGTCCCTGGAAACAGGGCCACCGCACTCAATATTCTCTTAGTTTGTTATTAAACTGGTCTCCCAGAACACATCCCAGAGTCTACTTTATTCTACTTCATCCCTAGGTCTTAGTACCCAGGCACTGTCCTTCCATGTGCTTACTTATATGATGAAAAGGTCTCTCCTTATTCACATGACATAATGAAGTTTTTATTTTCCATTTTACAGCAATCTTATTTTAGAGACTGAATACCTATTAAATATATCTAGATAATCTACTTTTTTCTATCATCTAGGACATGTGACTTAATATTCTGGATTCCTACTTCTCTTTCTGAAGACTGAGAATGAGAATAACATTACCACCTATTTCTCACAAAAGAAAACAGAATAGAACATGGGAATATACTAAGATATTAGAGTTTTCAAAAATTAGATTGATACAACACTTAACAATATCAGAATGTGGACATTTGAATTATGGGAAATAATCAGTTATTATCTTGACATTAATTTTTTATTGTAACTCTATAAATGAAAGCTGGAGAGATGGCTCAGATATTAAGAGCACTTGCTGCTTTTCCAGAAAATGTGAGAGTTCTATTCCCAGCAAATATATTGACATGGTCATAAAACCTGTGACCTCAGCTCTGGGGAATCCAACACCCTCTCCGGGGCTCCATGGGCACCCAAATACACATGGCACCCACTCACAGAGGGACACGGATATACACACAAATAATAATAAATTAAATCCTATGGTTAAATATATAGAGAGACTGAAAGCATAAGAAAATTCACCATGATGTAGCACCTTGGTTGGGTGCCCTGGGTACTTATCATGCTACACTCTTCAAACTCAGTTTCCTCATCTCTCCTAGAGTATCAGTGACATGTGTCACACAGGACTCCTTGATGGGGAAATGGGGATAAAGTAACTCTGTCCCCAGCACTCACACCAGGAGTGAGCTGTTTTAGTTTCATAACCAACAGCTGGAACACCCTAAAGTCTTCTCATACTACCGGACCCAGGACTCCTATAGGTAACTCTGGACTCACGTGGCACTTTCATTGTATGGTGTCTGGTCAACCCAGCGCCACTGTCGATGACCTGGATCCAAAAGGCCAATATAATAAGCAGCTTTAGGATCCAGGATCTTGGTGATGAAATCCTAAGAGGAAAGAGAGATACAGCATTCAGCTTGGTTGGAGTGTTTCTTTTTCTGTTACAGAATTTTTATAAGATTTTAAAAAGTATTTTAACTACACAAAATTATAGTGTTTTGTACGATGCACCTATGGAAATACATAATAATCAAATCCTATTCATCTCTCTAGCCCATTAAATAATTCTAAAATTATAGATTAATACACATTAATTATATATTTTAGAGGTACACTGTGATATTTTGACTGACTTTTTTCTCGTCACAATGAGATGAGAAGACAAAGAAAGGATCAAAAATAGAAGAGCCACCCCCACCCCCAGGAGTGCCATCTTCTCTGGCTGACCAGGACACAAAGTCATCACTCAGAGGCCTGATTTCCATGACACTGGAAACAATCTCTGTCCATGATCATAATGAATTCTCATCTCAGACTCACTCCCCTCTTTTCTTCCCCAACACCATTCTTGTAAGTTTTGCATGAGAGAATTTAGCAGATTAAATCATTCTCCATTCATAACCTCAGATATTTCATTTCTGATGGTTGGCTGTGACTCTCCTGATTTGATCCCCTTTCCCTAGTCAGCTCTGAGCCCTCCTCTGTTAGGCAGTGGGTACTACAGGAAGCATTAGAGTGCTGAAATCACAAACTGCTCTTTCCAACAGAAACATTTCATCCTTCCCTCCACCCTCAGCATTGCATTTCTGTTGCCATGGTTCCTTGTGGGTTGTTCAGCTTCACTGAAGCAGGGGCAAGGTGTAGAATGCCAAGGCTGAAGCAACCTTTCCAGCTACCTGATGGAAAGCCTTCTGCCACATCAGCAACACCCATGTCAACAAAACTCCCTTTTAGTAAAAAGAGGCAGACAGCAGGCCAGGCCCAGGCCCCACTCTCTCCCAGGATGCACCTGCTCTTCCTGGCTGTGGATCACCATCAGATGAGCACCCATGCTGGAGCACTTCTCCTCACTCTCTCTCCAAGATGCAGTGTCAATCGTAGGAAAGTAGCAGTGGGAACTAAATGGCTTCCAATCCTTTGGGCAACAGCTCCAGACTTTGTTTTTGGGGGAAGAAGGAAATGTAAGTGCAATGTCATAAAGTCATTTTAAAAGCTGCTTGATGTGGAGACCACATGGAAGCTGGGGCTCCGGACTTCTCCAGATACAACCCTCTTTGTCAGGTGCCAAACAACCCCAGTCTACCGCTGCCGATACCAATGTCAGGGCCCCTTTGTCATACTGGGATGCTGTCAGGAAAACAGACTATAAGTACACTCAGACCCTGAGGACATAATTCCAAACAGTCTGGGTCTCCAAAGAATAGAACTCATCATACCAAGAACCAGAAAGTTCTCATATTACATAAATATATACATATTTATACATGAAAACAATAGATGTTATTAACCAAGGCAGCAAAATTTCAGAGTTAGCAGACAGATATTTTTAATTAGTGATGATAAAAGTAGAAGTCGATATATTACAACAAGCAAGATTAAAAAAAAAACTATAGGTTTATCTAAAAACTTTAAAATGTCCATGATAGATGTTTCAAGAAGAAAACAAAAACTTTCTGGAAACAAGTATTAAAAATATGTAAATAATCAACAAAGAAAGATATAAAGAGCTGAATGGAAATTTTATATCCGAAAAATATATTTGAAGTATTCCAGGGTGCATATTGCATCCTAAAGGCAACAGAGATATCACGATCCCTCAAGGAAGAAAAACTAAATGAAACAGAAAAATAGTCTCATGTAAAGACCCTAAATGTCTGCAGAGGGATACAATCTTCATAGAAATTCTGAGATTATTCATAAGATAAATAAACAAAACAATCTCAAAAATCATATAGAAGTGCAAAAAATGCTGGATACCCAGAGCAACCCTGAAGGAAAAAGAATGATGTTGGAGGTATCACCAGACCTGACTTCAGGCTACACTATAGAGCATGGTACCACAACAAAAGTACACACATTGATCAGTGAACACAAAAGAGAACCACAAACATGAACCCACACAGCTACTGTCACTGAAATTTTCACCAAAACTATATATTGGAGGAAAATAGGCTCTTCAAAAAATTGTAGTGGGAAAATTAGGTACCAACATATAGAAGAATGAAACTAGGTCTATAGCCATTCTGTGTAAAAATTGACTCAAAATAGACTCTAAATGGATTGAACACCTTACTGTGAGGCCTGGAACCCTGAAATTGTTACAGGAAAAAAAAATAAAGACAACAATTCAAGATGTAGGCATAGGCAAGGACTCCCTGATAGGACTGCAGGCTTCTTTACAGCAAAGGATCCAGTGAGTGAAGAGAGAGAGATCTGCTGAGAGAGACAGGAACCCCAGACAAGCTCAAATGGTCTAGAGAAACACGTGTTTCCCCAAAGGTCTGTTGACAAAGACAATAAACAAATTGTGTATTTAGGGCCAGATGGTGAATTCCAAAGACATCTCAGTTACAGATGTCAAGGACAATCAAGAATATTTGCTTACTCAGGGCCAAAGTGATGGATAGTGTTAAGCACTCCACTCTCTTTCCTAAATTTATGTAATACATGTTCACCTTCCACCCTCAGGGTTAGTTTGTGAGAAAAACAAATTCTGTATTCAAATCTTGAGTAAAAGACACTGTACTGAGAATGCAACAAGATCAACACACACGGACACAAACCACGCATGAACATGTGCACACACATGTACACACACACACACATTTATGAAAACACTTGAGGGACTACAGAAATGGCTCAGTTGTTAAAAGTGTATCACAATAGGCTGCCACACATCCCAATTACACCTGATGGGAGACCTCTAAAAAGGACTCCACAGGCAGCTGGTACTGAGTGTTGGGTTTGAAGTTGTGTCCCCATATGCCGAATGCTGCTGGATCTACCCGAGAATCTTGTTGGAAATGCTGATTTTAGGTACATTAAGTTTTACCATTGAAGAATGAATGCTGTTTTGTACACTCCAAGTCAGTGTAATTCAGTTCTTTTATGATTGCATTTTCATCAAGAAGCTGAGAATGATTTTTAAACAAAGCTGTAAAACAGAATAAAAACAATTCATTTTCCTGGTAGTGCTAAGACTCAACTCTTCACTTTTACATTCTTATATTCTTTGTAGAAACAGAACCCATAATTATCCAATTGCCTGAGTCATTAGAGCCTGCCTGGGACAGATTCCCCATCACCAAAGATTGTGGAGGCTGTGGCCCTAGCACTTGGGAATTAGAATGAGGAAGAATGGAACTTTCAGGTACCTTAACTATACAAGTTGGTTTAGTTGGTTAGTTAGTTTAATTAGGTTGGCTGGTTGGTTAACTTAATTGGTTGGTTGGGTAGTTATTTAGTTAGTTCACAGCTAGCCTGGGCTGTATAAGACCTTATCACAAAAAAAAAAAAAAGACAATTTTCCATCACCCCACAGCTAGTATTATGAAGCTCCTAGTGATTTATGACCACAGATATCTTCAGGAATAGCTGGAAGGACAGGACAGAACCATGACCCTGGGCACTCTTCAACATTTCATGGAGGACACACTGAAGACTATATCTTAGGTGATAAGTTCCATTAAGTATGTGAGCACCCCAGGAAAGGTGATGGAGAAATGAGCTAATCCAGAGCAGTTCCAGGTTACCTGAGCATAGAAGTTATAAAAGCAGGATACTGATCAAAAGGACTTTGTTTTCAGCCTCTTCTTTCCTGTATCTCCCTCCACTCCAGCTAGCTCTGAGTTCTCAGGGTCCCCACAAGTTCACGGAGTTCCTAACTTAAAACTAACTCACTTTCCTCAAGAAAATTGAAATTTCTTTCTTCTCTTCCTCATTTCCCACTTGTTCCTGGAGTCTCTAGATTCTGGCTTTCCCTTCTGCTAATTTACCAAACATTCCTGAACTAGATGTCAATGGCTCCTCATGTCCACTGATCAGTCATCTTCCTGTGGGACTTCTCACATAACCCTGCCCCCTTCTCTTCCTCCTTAACTGTTGGGAGATAGTGACTCCATCTGGTTTGCCTTGTCTTGCTTGCTGCTGTTTCCTGTCTTTCCTACCTGTTTCCTTCTACACCCACCTCTCTTAAAATGGAACATTGCATCCAGTTTCTTCTGTATTTTTCCTTCTCCTACAAATTCCTCTTTTTTAGTGATATTCATTGTCCTGGGTTGTTGGGGCTGGGGGTAGAAGTGGTTGTTGTGTTTTTTAGTCTGTTTTTGTTATCTGCTGCCTATAAGCAAAGGTCTTCTAAAATGTACACCTTTTTCCTAAATCATGTTAATATGCATCAACTAATCTGTGCATCTGAGATTTAGGTGAACATAAACAAAACTGAAACCATTATATTCCAACTCAAACCTGCTACTCATCTACTTCCTCTTCAAATAACTTCATGATTTCTGACTATGAAATCAGAATATTAAAGTCATATCTCACTCCTGTGTCCTCTAATTCTCAGCTATTTGTATTGACCAAAACGTCACCTCCTTTTGGTCCAACTTATCTCCTCTCCTGTGCATCACTAGCATGATCCTTGGATGAATCACCTAGGCTACACAAATGGATTCTGAATCAACATCCTAATTTCTGCTTCTCTTCATTTTCACACCTTTGTAAGAGCAAACTTCTCTAAGACAGTTTTAATTTTATCATGTCCTGCTTCAGATTCATCAGGGGATCTTCATGACTGTTGCACACAGAAAAAGTGGACACACTTCTCAACCTTCCCTATAAGAATATCCATTTAGACTATGCCTTTGCAGTTCCCTACTCAAGAGACTGCTCTATGTCTACATCACCTCATCTGAGCTGCCGTTAAGAGTTCTTTGGCTACTAAAAAACACAAAGGCAAATGTGTGTGCTCCATGTTGGGCTTGGCTTACTGCCACTATCTGTCCTGCAAGTCCGAAGTTGCCATGGAAAGCTGAGTTGAACTGATGCATGACTCCATGAGAATGAGTATGTTCACCTAGGACCATGGGAATCTCCCAAGAGAGACCAGTCTCTGTGAAGCCACCAAGCAAGAATTAAATAAACAGTTCAATTAACCTACTAAGTTTTAAGTTGGTTAGTGGTTGAGCAACAGCTTCTAAATAAAATAACATTAAAAGGGGATGCACGTGTAATAGGGTATGCACTATTTTGTGATCTGAATCCAGTTTTGTCTGCTCCTACAGTTTCATACTTAGTTCTCCATGTAGCACTATACACGACAGTAATGTGTACTTATATTTGCCTATATTTTCCATGCCTCCACATGTCTATAACATTGCTGGCACACACAGGTCTAGATGTCATCTGCTCCAAGCTTTTCTTAGCCCTCTGTGCTTACTCCATACTTCTCATCTGCAGAGCATTTCACATGCAATTTTTTAAAGCACTGGTTCACTTGACTTTTCTCTAAATTTCCTGTGACTGGAGACTGTAGATCTTTCTGGACACCTTGACATACTCCCAATATACAGTAAATGGGTATTATTTAATTATTGAATGACTGATTATAACATATACAAAAGGGGTATTGTTTTCAATTTTTGATAAATTTGAGGCCAATTAACAAAGAAATCCACTATTTTCTAAATTAGCTTTCAAGGATAAAACAATCTGGAACAAAAAATAAATGATTAGAAGGAACTCCACTGGAACACTGTCCCTGGAATAGCTCTGTCCATGTCTTCTATTCCCTCTACTCATTCAAAATATACATGTCTATGCTTTCAAATGCTGCTGCTGAGGAAATACAGATTCATCCTCAGTACTGGAAATTAACACAGATGCCCCAGGATTTCACTCTGTGACACCAACAAACACACACATGCTTTTCTAGTCAGAATGAATGACTTTTACAGAAGAGTTATTCTGAAACAGAGAGAAATTCACAATGCCATCCATCTCTCCAGAGAGTGTCTGTCTTAGGTTTCTGGGTTACCATCTAATGGGTCTCTTTCCTATTCTTTGTTTACTTCTCCCAGGGACATACTTACTGATCATAGCAACGGATAATAAGATTTTCAATAGCAGTAAAAATATTATGATTGAGGTGAGGAGCAACTTGGAGAATCTGTGAAAACTTTCATGATTCATGGTCTTCTTTTCAGGAGCTGAAAGACAAACCAAATTCATGTCTTCAGCTCTGTTCCTATTTCCTCTTCTTTCTCCTATTCTACTCTTTTTGTGCATGATTAACAATAAAACATGATGTTCGAAATAATAGAAAAATGAAAACAGAAAACATCAGGTTAATTACAGAAACATTACAATATGCACAAAATCACTCATTCCAATGAGAATAATTGTTGTCAGTATTTCGGGAAAATATTTCAATTAGGTTTAAACCTTTACATATAAATGTATACTTTCCACAATTGCTACATCATAAACACTGATTTGTAGCCATCATTTTCTTTTACATTATATCACGATTTTTTCCTATGAGTTTTTGTTTTGTTTTTGAAGCAGGGTCCTGGTATGTCCCCCAGGCAGACTTTGAATGCATTATGTAGTCCAAGCTGGCCTCAAACTCACAGGAAACACTATGTTTCTAACTCCTGAGTTTTGTGACTACAGGCTTGTGCCAGCACATCTCAATGAACATTATTCTATATCATCATATCTCCTTTATCAGTTTTATTATGATTAGATAGTATTTTATTATATACTTTTAAAGTCATCCAGCTTGCTTCCAACTTCAAAGATGCAATAGTCAAGAAGTCACATTTTATAATAGAGTCACCACATTTTTAGTCACAACTTGTAAAAGAGTTACAATACTTCCCAACCATGGGTGAGGTCCTGGGTTCTGTCTCCATCACAGGATGGAGAGAATGAAAGAAACTACTCAACACCTAGATGCCAACAGACTATGACATGTCACCAGATAGAGAGGGGGAAATCAGAATGCCATGGTTTAACTTTTAAACAATTTGTTACACCTATGTATGTGTGTTTATATGTAGAAAAGATACAATAATGTGGGTGGTGGGATTTTCTCTACATGGTAGAAGACAACACCTTCCTTCTCCATTGTACAATCCCACAACCTTTCACATCTGTCTACAGGCAACACACTTGGTTGAGACTCCAGTGATCCATAGGTTTGGCCAGTGGCTAACATCATCTTTGTCTTTTACATCATCACTCATTAGGAGCAGCAGAAAATGCTTTCTTACCTGGAGAAGAGCCTGCATCCATGTCTGAGGAGTCAAATTTATTTTTGAGATCCTTGTTAATATAAATGTTTTCTGAAAATCTTCCCCTGCCCTCAGAAGATGTGTGTCATACCTTCTTTAAAATAGGTCCTGAACAAGAACAAACAAATTATCCCAATACCAGCTAGGGATGAGAGACAATAACAGACAGCTGCCCTGAGCGTGCACCATGAGGTGCAGTCCCCTGACCTGCAAAGGGAGAATCGCAGGTGGACAACGCACCCAGGATCATTATACAATCATAGAAATACCCAGAATTCAGTGGGGGAGAGAAGAAAACAGGAAGGAATGGAAAAGAGGAACCTGGCCATTAGAGAAGTCAAACTCCTCACAGAGTTGAGATTCTGACACTCGGTCTGAGCTGACCTCTACAATAAAGCCTCCATTTCCGTCTTGTGCTGTGATTCCTACTCCTTCCCAGTCCCTGTAGAGTTGCCTCCTGACCTCTGTGAGGCTTCAACACCACACTCAAGTTGCCCCCATGGACAGAAGAGTTCTTCAAACCAAAGGTACCTAGTATATACCCTAGACTGTCCCACCTCATGGGGACAGTGTCTTCACCCTGCTCAGTCTGTGGAACCCACGACAGCTCTATCTGTTGCATGAACACTCCCCTAAACCTTCCTGAACTCTGACAGCCCAGTTCTTCCACACCGCAGCAAGGATTTCCTCGATCTCTTGAAAGTAACTAAGTTCCCACCTTGTGTTTTGCACTCCCACACTCTGTACCTTGCCTGGTTCCTGGAATACATGCTTTGTTTACCCTCTGTGAGGAACTTCCCCTCAGTCTGCTGAGTCCCCTGACCCCAACTTGACTTGGAGCTAACACTGCACTGGAACCCACACTCTCCTCCTTCAAGTGCTGAGGTGTCACACCAGGCTGACCTTGAGGACCCTCAGCTCACTCACTCATTCAGGGTTATGACTTCCCACAAGAAGGGGCCTCAAGCATGGATGCCTTCTCACCCTGCTTCAGCTCAGAGGCTCTGCACCTGCCCACTCTCAGACACAGCTGACCTTGTCACCTCTCAGGCTCTGAAGTCTCACATCAGGCTGCTGCTCCTAGACTCACTCCTCATTCAAGACACCTTTCCCCTCATTGCTCAGGCTCCAATTCTGCTGTCAAGCCAGCCCTCCGCACAGACAGATGATTGTCTCCCCACACTCCACCCTACCATGGACGCCTACCCTGCCTTGTCCTGTATAATACTTTGCTCAAAATTGAATTATTTAATAAGGAAAAGGAAAATAGTATTTTTAAAGGATAGAAGAAGAACAAGAGAATTAATAGTTCTTCATTATATGGTTGAGGGTCCCTGTGATTCATGCACAGACTGTAACCCACTGTAACCACTTATTCCAGAGTCTCTATCATCCAAACTCCTTATACAAAATTGAGTTCTAAAGTTACCTCTCTCTCCCTAGGTAGAAAATCACATTGTGCACAAATTATGTATACTGTGTCAACAACTATTCCAGTACCTAACTGGCTTACAACATCAAACACTTGTTTTTTAATCACATTTTATTTGTGCTTAGGGTCTGCCTAATGATGACTAATTCTGTTAGATCTATCCGTGCATTTCCTCATTCTGGGAGTCACGCCCACAGAGTAGTTGAGCATGCAATGTACTCTGCTATTTTAATATGGTGGTCAGGGCTAGTGATATAGCTTGGCCAGGATAGATGTTTGCTAACAAGAGTGACCACCCAAGTTCAATCTCTGAACATGGTAAGAGAGAAACATATCCTACAGATTGTCTGAAATTCCATGTCCATCTATACACACACACACACACACACACACACACAGAGAGAGAGAGAGAGAGTAATATAGTGATTATTAAAAATTACTATTATAGTATTGGTCAATGGCAGTTAGTTGCACAAACCTATAAATAGGTAGAAAGCCAGACTACCTACACTGTAGGTACCACAGAAAATGTGTCAAAAGCATCAAAGTTTAATCCTTCCACAGTGAATTATGCAAACACACTTGATCAACTTCTAATCACTTTACATTATCTAGCTAAAGGATTGCTAAAAGCATCCTCAAAAATATGGTATAAACAGAAAAAGAAACAATTAACAGGATGGAGAGTCAGCTTATAGGATAGGGGAAGAAAGTCTTCCCCAATAGGACTCATGAACTGAACAGACAGTTCTCATAGGATGAAATACAGATGGCCAATAGATGGGTTAAAATGTATTCAAAATACTTAGCCATAAAGGAAACAAAAATTTAAACATTTTTGAGATTCCATCTCACACTAGTGAAAATGAAGTGGAGACAAGATTCCCTGGAAGAATCGTGGGCATATACCCAAAGGAATATCAATCATCCCACAAGGACTCTTGCTCAACTATATTCATAGCAGTGTTATTTGTAATAGTCAGAACCTAGCGACAGGGTGTCTCCCATGATAGGATTTGGTATGACTTGGTCTTATGCATTCTGTAACAACCACTGTAAGTCCATATATTCAGGTGTCCTGCTCTATCCAGGAGACACTGTTTCCTTACAATCATCCATCACCCTTGGCTCTTAAACTTTCTGTTCCCTCTTCCACAATGTTCCCTGAGCTTTGAGGGGAAGTAAGTTGTGTTGTATATGTCCCATTTAGGGGTGAGCATTCTGCTTATTCACTGTACCTTGGCTAGTTTTGGGATTCAGGGGATCAGAGACCAGAACAGCCACTAGGTTAGACATAGAAGTCAGGCAACAGAGACCCCGCCAGCACTGATTCTACTAAGAGGTGAGTCTTTGTTCTCGTAGCCAACACCCCAGTCTCTAGGTTTTGGGCCCAAGGGCACAACCCTGCACCCCTACACCACCATCCTCTGCAACCCCAGTTTCAGGACAGCAGATAGGTATCCTGTGGGCAGGTCAGACTACCACCATCCCCCACCAGACCTTGTAACCCACAAGCTCCACCTCCCCCCAAACCAAGCCACCCTCTGAGACTGCAGCTGCTCACTGAGACAGAGCTCTCTAGCACCGATTGGACTAAGAGAACCTGCCAGTGCCAATTGGCTAAGAGCTGATCCCTGAGACACAGAATCCATCAGCACCGATTGGACCAAGGGCCCTGATTGGACCCATCAGACTAAGAAGGGCTCCCTCAGACACAGACACTGCTTGCACTGAGTGGAGGAAGAGATGGGTAGATCCCAGTGCAAAAATACAGTCAACAACATAAAGACCTATATGACAACATCAGAACCTACTGGTTCTACATCAGCAAGACCTGAACATGTCAGTGCTGAAGAAGCAGAAGAGATCGACCTTAAAAATGATTTTTAAGAACATGATAGGGCTCTTTAAAGAGGAAATGAAAAATTCCCTTAAGAATTGAGGAAAAGACAAACAAACATTTGGAAGAAATAAATAATCCCTTAAAGAAAGCCAAGAAAAAGCAATTAGACAGGTGAAGAAAACAGTTCAAGATTTGAAAACTGAAATAGAAACAATGAAGAAGACACCAACAGAGGGGATGCTAGAAATGGAAATTTTGAGTAGATGAACAGGAACTGCAGATACAAGCATAAGTAGCAGAATACAAGAGATGGAAGAGAGAATCTCTGGCATTGAAGATACAATAGAGGAAATAGATTTGTCAGTCGAAGAAAACACTAAAGCCAACAAAATCATAACACAAAACACCCAGGAAATTTGAGACACCATGAAAAGGCTGAACCAAAGAATAATAGGGGTAATAGAAGGAGAAGAATACCAACTCAAAGGCACAGAAAATATATTCAATGAAACCATAGAAGAAAACTTTGCCAACATAAAGAAGGAAATGCCTATGAAGATACAAGAAGCTTACAGAACACCAAATATACTGGATCCAAAAAAACAAAAAAAAAACAAAACAGTCCCCTTACCACATAATAATCAAACCTCTAAACATATAGAATAAAGAAAAAGCATTAAGAACAGCAAAGGAAAAAGGCCAAGTAACATATGAAGGTAGACCCATCAGAGTAACAACTGACTTCTCAATGGAGACTCTGAAAGTCAGAAGGTCCTGGACAGATGTTATGCAGACACTAAGAGACCATGGATGGCCAAGGAACAAAATTAGAACTTCTGTTTACCATTGTTTATGATGGTCTGTATTTCATTAATTCATAAAAGAATAAAAAGTTAGTTGCAAAAAAAGAGAGAGAGAGAGAGAGAGACCATGGATGCCAACCCAGACTACTATATCCAGCAAATCTCTCAATTACCATAAATGGAATAAACAAAATATTCCATGATAAAACCATATTTAAAGAATACTTATCACTCTAGGACCCAGTTGACTCTGCCGCAGTTGATGGCCAGCAGGGAAAACTTCTGCAGGAAGCCCCACCACCACCAAAACCCCCCATCAGACCCAGCAATCTACAAGTTCCACATCCTACCCCAATACCCATCCATCTGTGACACCAGTAACTTCCTGAGACATAGAAACCAAGCCTCCAGTTCTGATTGGACCAAGAGGTGAGTGACTCTTCTCCTACCCAGAGAGTCCTGCCTCCAGGACCCAAGCCCTGGGAAACATCCAGTCCCCAGAAACCCCCACCCAACTCTGCCCCAGTTGCCAGCCAGCAGGGAAAACTCCTGCAGGAAGGCCCTCCCAAAAAACACCCTCCATCAGACCCTGCAATCTACAAGTTCCATGCCCTACCCCAATACCCATATGACTGTGACCCCAGTTACTTCCTGAGACACAGAAACTAAATTGCCAGCTCTAGGTGGACCAAGAGTGACTTTCTCAGACAGAATCTTGCAGCGCTCATTGGACCAAGAGAGGTTTCCTGAGACACAGAATCTGTCAGCTCTGACTGGACCAAGAGCCCTAATAAGACCAAGAGCAGTTCTCTGAGTCACAGATTCAGCTAGCTTGGATTGTACCAAGAGCATCTCCCATAAAAACAGAATCTCCCAGCTTCAAATAGATCGAGAGCTAAGACTGGACCCAGAGAGACCCCCGGAGACACAGACACAGTAAACACAGACTAGACCAATAGCACCTCGCTCAGACATAGGCACCTCTTACACCTATTGGAGGGAAGAGATGGGTAAATACCAGTGCAAAAATGCATACAACAACATAAAGAGCAATATGGCATCACCAGAACCTAACCCTTCTACAACAGCAAGACCTGAACATCACAATGTAGAAGCAGAAGAAAGCGACCTTAAAAATAACTTCATGAAGATGCTAGAGGCCTTTAAAAAGCAAATGAAAAATTTCTTTAAAGAAATTGAGGAAAAGACAAACAAAAAGTGGGGGGGAAAGATCAATAAATCCCTTAAAGAAGCCAAGAAAACCATGAAAAAGCAATTAAATGTGTGAGGGAAACAGTTCAAGACTTGAAAAGTGAAATAGAAACAATGAAGAAGACACAAACAGAGGGAATACTAGAAATAGAAAATCTGATTAAATGAACAGGAAACACAGATGCAAGCATAACCAACAGAATACAAAAGATGGAAGAGAGAATCTCTGGTGTAGAGGATACAATAGAGGAAATAGATTCTTCAGTCAAAGAAAATACCAAAGCCAAAAAAATCCTAACACAAAATGTCCAGGAAATCTGGGACACCATGAAAAGGCTAAACCTAAGAATAATAGGGATAGAAGAAGGAGAATACCAACTCAAAGGCACAGAAAATAATTTTAACAAAATCATAGAAGAAAACTTCCCCAACATAAAAAAGGTAATACCTGTGAAGATACAAGAAGCCTATAGAATACCAAAAAGACTAGCCGCCCCCAAAAAAGTCCCCTCGCCACATAATATTCAAACCATTAAACATACAGAATCAAGAAAGAATATTAAGAACAGCAAAGGAAAAAGGCCAATTACTTATAAAGGCATACCCATCAGAATAACATCTGACTTCTCAATGGAGACTTTGAAAGCCATAAGAACCAGGACAGATGTAATACAGACACTAAGAGACCATGGATGCCAGCCTAGATTAATATACCTAGCAAAATTTTCAATCACCATAGATGGAGTGAACAAGACATTCCAAGACAAAACCAGATTTAAACAATATCTATCCATAAATCCAGCCCTGCAGAAGGCAATAGAAGAAAAATTCAAACCTAAGGAAGTCAGATACACCCATGAAAACACAGGAAATAAATAACCCCAGAGCAGTAAATCCCAAAACAGAAATGCACACACACTAACACCAAAAGATAACAGGAATTAACAGTCATTGGTCATTAATATCCCTTAATATAACTGGACTTAATCCACCTATAAAAAGACACAGGCTGACAGAATGAATATGAAAGCAGGACCCATCTTTCTGATGCACACAAGAAACACCTCAACTTCAAAGACAGACAGTACCTCAGAGTGAAAGACTGGGAAAAGTCTTTCCAATCAAATAGCAAACAATTAAGGCAAGACAACATCCATTTTGACTGAACAGGTGAGTTCTGACACCACATTCTAGAGGACCATCCGCCCCTCACCATTGTGTGGGCTCCCACTTCCCACTCAGCTGCCTCCAGCAGGTGGGAAGGCAAAGCTCACATCCTGGTCCTTCTGAAGCTGCTCCTCTGAGCTCTCTGCTTCCCACTGTCTTCATAACTCACTCATGGGCACTCTCCACTCACTGTGCCACTGGCCACACCCTAACACAGCTCTGGTTAGCAGCTGTCGGAGGAGGCTGTCTCTCTCCTCATGCCTCTCTTCCCTTGATCCCTGCACTGCTCAGCACCAGCCTTGAGCCTTTCGGGTTCAAGCATTGTTGGCAACAGTTGGGAGAACTAATGGATCACAATATACCAGAGGGGAACTTAAACTAGTTGCTAATAATAGGATTATTTGAGTCCCTCCTGCAGAAGTCTTCCAGCTCACACCCACATGCTCAGCCTTCAACTTTTCCAAACACTTCCCTTCTTGAAATCTCCTCTGGCTACTCCCATGTTCAGACACATAACAAGCAAACAGCATCTGGTTGCTGCCTTGAGGACCAGCCTCCAGCAGCACAGGGCTTGATGGGGAGCCTTCAGATCCAGGAGACCTGGACTTTTTATCTGCTAGAGATAAAACACACACACACAAACACACACACATACACACACACACACACACACACACAGAGAGAGAGAGAGAGAGAGAGAGAGAGAGAGAGAGAGAGAGAGAGAGAGAGAGGATCTATCATCTCTCTCAGTTCTTCATTTCTTTTCTTACCTCTATCCATAAATGTCCCTTGGGTCTCTCTTGATGTCTTCATTCTGACTAACTTGATTTTTTCCCTTACAGCTTATAATACCCCAGCAAAATCTTTCAGGCAATATAAAAATTACAATGTGGTTACATTCTATTATTCAAGTGAATGATCACAATAAATAAGGTAAAAACATGCTTTTCATCTCCCTTACATGATTAAACCAAGTCATCCCAAGAACCCACATGCATTCACCTCTAAGTAACTCGTTATAGATTAACAGAGTGTAAGCAATCAGGGTATTTTCTCAGCCAGTTCGTTTACTGGCAGGCTGCATTTTGCAGTTACAAAGAAAGGACCAATCATTTTATTATTTGTCTCAAAAGATAATCTTAAAATAAATCTTAGAAGAACCACAAATCTAAATTTTTATATTTGAAAAACAATCAATCATCTCAATTTTAAATCCTCAAGGTGCATTCAGCAACAGGTTTTTGGTTTTTTGTTTTATATTGGGAAACTGAGGGCAGAAACGGGCATAAGGAATTAATCACCATCTTTGATCACCAACCAATCCAATAAATGTAACCAATTATTACATCAGCTAGTAATAATTGGGCTAATTTGTTTTTGTTCCCCTAATTTAACGAGTCCATCACTCAACTATGCGCCTTTCTAAACTTTAGATTAGTTTCCTAGGGTTTTCTACCACAAAGCTATTCATAAAAACATCACAATCTAACCTTAAATTATTTTTTAAGGCTTTGTTTCAGCTATGATGCACTCTGAAACCTGTGAACGCATCTCCCAACATTAATATTAGAAGAATTTAAGCTAGCTGGGCTTTTGGAACTCAATAGCTTTAATTAATTATTAACCTAAGCCACAGTCTATAAGGTTCCTCAATAGAAACTCATGTGTTCTAGCTGTGAGACATTTCCTTGTTCTGTTTTTTATACTCTGCGGCTTCTGCTTTATAAGAGGCACAGGCAAAATTATATCCTTCCTTTACCTATGTTAATTTTCCCACTAAACTAACTTCTATCATAATCACTTACTATATTTAATAAAACTGCTCAATCATCAAAATCTTATTTAAACTAACACTATTATTATATAAAATAATTGCTTAGGAGGAAATGATCTCCATAATAATCCACAGGTAAAACTTGACTCTCTGAGGACAACTGTCCAGTAGATCCGGATATTACCAAGAGATGATCACACTGCATTAAGGGCAGTGGGGACTCCCCAGGCCCATTCACACCATGCCAGACACCAGAGGAAGATGGCAGCAGCAAAGGTGGAAATGCACAGCAGTAGCAAGAGACGTTCTGGGGCTGAGGTTCTCAGGGCTATGCCTATCCCAGATTCACCATGAGCATTGTGATTCCTGGTGAGTCGGCTTCCTGGACCTTAACTGTCAGCTGCTGCTCCTCTGACACGGCCACGGGCACACATGCATGCAGTACACACACACACACACACACACACACACACACACACACACACACACACACTTAGTTTGTGTTTTTCTTGTTTCTAGATTTTCTCTTGCTCTTCTATCCAAACACCCTGAAAACCGAGAATTCACACTATTATCCCATTTTAATGTAATGCCATCATGGCTCTCAATTCTCACCCAAATTTCAGCATTTCTACCTACTTCTGTGAGTGGAAAATCTGTGATCATTATATCTATGGAATGCTCTCAAGTGACAATCTCTTGGATGCTGCCCATCACCCTCCCATGTCTAAGCTGCCTGTCTCTCCAGGATGGGCTCCAGCCCTCAGGTCAAGCCTGTGTGCCCTGCACTGATACCTTCCTCCCTTTAGCAGAACCAGACACCTTGCTGGAGTTCTCACACCATGGCTGAGGAACCTCCTTCACCGGTCTTCTGTGCTGAGTCCTGGTGCAAATCCCTGAGAAACCTCCCCTTACCCCTGAGGCTTTACACTCCACTAGGTCACCTCCATGTGCAGAAGCCCTCATCCCCCTGGAAGGTACTGAGTGGCCACACAGAGCTATCCCACCAGGTAGACCGCATCCTTACCTTGCCAGTCTCTGAAACCCATACCAGCTCTGCCTTCTGCACAGACACTCTCCTAGGCCTCTGACCACTACACCCAATGCCAGGAAATCCACAACCAGGCAAGGATGCTCTCCTTACTCTACTAGACACTAAGGTCCTACACTGATGTCTATAATAGAGACACTTTTTACCCATGTCTGGTCTACCCCTTGCAAGGAAGATCCTTTCAACGCTCTGTCTCTGAATCCAATCCAGTATGGAGCAAAGACTATGAACAGGTGCCCTCCTCACTATGCCTGGTGCCCTCCTCCCCATGCATCGGTACCGTATTCACAATACACAGGTGCCCTACTCATGATACATGGGTGCATTACTCACCATGAGAGGGCACATGTGCACTCCCCAAGCTACACAGGTGCCCTTCTCACTATGCTTCGGTGCCCTCCTCATCCTACACTGGGGTCCTCCTCACCATTTATGGATGTCTTCCCCGTCCTGTATGGGTGCCCTCCATACCAAGCGTGAGTGCCCTCCACTACATGCACGGTTACCCTGCTCACCATGCATAGGTGCCTTCCTCATTCTACACAGGTGCACTCCTCACACTGCACAGGTGCACTCCTCACTCTACACAGGTGCACTCATCACTATACACAGGTGCACTCATCACTATACACAGGTGCACTCCTCACTCTACACAGGTGCACTCATCACTATACACAGGTGCACTCCTCACTCTACACAGGTGCACTCCTCACACTGCACAGGTGCACTCCTCACTCTACACAGGTGCACTCATCACTATACACAGGTGCACTCCTCACTATACACAGGTGCCCTCCTCACTATACACAGGTGCACTCCTCACACTGCACAGGTGCCCTCCTCACTCTACACAGGTGCACTCCTCACTCTACACAGGTGCACTCCTCACTATACACAGGTGCACTCCTCACACTGCACAGGTGCACTCCTCACTCTACACAGGTGCACTCCTCACTCTACACAGGTGCACTCCTCACTATACACAGGTGCACTCCTCACACTGCACAGGTGCACTCCTCACTATACACAGGTGCACTCCTCACTCTACACAGGTGCACTCCTCATTCTACACAGGTGCACTCCTCACACTGCACAGGTGCACTCCTCACTCTACACAGGTGCACTCCTCATTCTACACAGGTGCACTCCTCACACTGCACAGGTGCACTCCTCACTATACACAGGTGCACTCCTCACTATACACAGGTGCCCTCCTCACTATACACAGGTGCACTCCTCACTCTGCACAGGTGCACTCCTCACTCTACACAGGTGCACTCCTCACTCTGCACAGGTGCACTCCTCACTCTACACAGGTGCACTCCTCACTATACACAGGTGCACTCCTCACTATACACAGGTGCACTCCTCACTATACACATGTGCACACCTCACTCTACACAGGTGCTCTCCTCACTATACACAGGTGCACTCCTCACTATACACAGGTGCACTCCTCACTATACACAGGTGCACTCCTCACTATACACATGTGCACACCTCACTCTACACAGGTGCTCTCCTCACTATACACAGGTGCACTCCTCACTATACACAGGTGCACACCTCACTATACACAGGTGCACTCCTCACTCTGCACAGGTGCACACCTCACTCTACACAGGTGCACTCCTCCCTATACACAGGTGCACTCCTCACTATACACAGTTGCACTCCTCATGCTGCACAGGTGCCCTCCTCACTCTACACATGTGCACACCTCACTCTACACAGGTGCACTCCTCACTATACACAGGTGCACTCCTCACTCTGCACAGGTGCCCTCCTCACTCTACACAGGTGCACTCCTCACTCTACACAGGTGGCCTCCTCACTATACACAGGTGCTCTCCTCACTATACACAGGTGCACTCCTCACTATACACAGGTGTTCTCCTCACTATACGCAGGTGCACTCCTCACTCTACAAAGGTGCACTCCTCACTCTACACAGGTGCACTCCTCATTCTACACAGGTGCCCTCCTAATCCATCCAAATTCCCAGTTCCTCCATCAGGACCCTCTCCTCTCCTATTTGCAGGTCTGACTCCCCACAGGAAGTGACCTAATGAGTTCATACTGTCCTCACCTTGCTGGAACACAGATTCCCTACAAGTGACCATTCCATAGCATAGCTGCCCCCTCACATCTCAGACTCTGATATCTCACAGCAGACTGCTGCTTGGAGACTCTCTACTGAATCCAGACACTTTCTCACCAACATGCTGACATTTCCCTCACTGCTTGGGCTCCAGTTCTGCTGTCAGGCCAGCCCTCAGAATGGTCACCCAGACCCTGGATAAGACCATTGCTGCCCCACACCTGACTCTTCCACAGACACCTGCCTTGCCCTCCCTACACCATTCTTTATTCAGTAAGTTACTAAGTAACTGAGGTGCTGCAAGGAAAGAAACCAGATATGACAAAATATAAAGTCATGTGTAATTATTAAAATATTGACTAATTCCATAGTGATAAAAATGCATACACAGCACTTCACTCCACTCAGAGATGCTCAGGGTTTCACCCTCTCACCAAAATATATTTCTAAAGTTATCATATCCCACATACACTAAAATAAGTCATACACACTATTTAAGTGACTTCCAACAACAAATATTTGGCATTTGTGCATGTCCTAAGATTCTGTCTATGGGTCACTGTAATTCTGTTCAGCTTCTTTCCACATTTATTATTTGGGAGCCAGGATCATAGAGTATAGCACCTTCTTGTAAACTGAATGTGTAGTAGACTCCCATATTTAGAGAATCCGATTCATTCTCATTTTATGGGCCAATGAAATTCAGCTGGACACACCAGGCAATTGTGGATGAAAGCATGCTCTATATAAAGGAAGATGAATCAAAGGTGTTGAAACAGCCCTTTTTTAGAGGAGTTTGAAAGCTTTGGGACAAGCATAGCATCTACACCTAACCCCTTTCCTGTTTGTTCAGGAGATGTTTTGTTTGGGGTTTCAAAATGGACCATTAGTCCCATCAGTAAAAAGAGGTAATATTGCAACACAAGCATGAAATATTCAAAATTGCTGGAGAGATGTCTCAGTGGTTAAGAACACTGGCTGCTCATCCAAAGTTCCTGAGTTCAATTCCCAGGAACCACATAGTGGCTCACAGCCATCTCTTGTGGGATCTGATGCCCTGTTGTGGCAGGAAGTCATACATGTAGATAAAGCACTTCACATATATAAATAAAATTGTCAAACTTGTGCTTTACTTATCTCTGTTATTGAACTAAATTAGTGTCATATGGGTTTAGTGTTGGGTGTCTGTCATGTACATCATGGGGTCTGTCAGGAAGCAGTGTGGGAGTGCCTGGGACAGTGATGGTGCACATTCTCCTGTTCACCTACATCTGCAGTCATATCATTTTACACCTGACCTTTCAAATAAAGACTTTCTCTGAACTTCTAACCCAGCCACGGGAGGTAACCTCTTTAGTTCTTTGGAATCCTGGAGCTATTGAGAAATCTATTTTACCATGGTAGGCCATGAATCCTTATGCTGCTTAGTTCTTTCATAGCTCATGCTAACAAGATGATTCATGGTGGGAGCTCACTATTTCAGAAACACTGATCATGTGATTAAAGTGTGAAGCCTTTGAGCCCTGAGATGCTCACCCTGGCAGGGAAGTGATGCTGAAGACTGAGTTCACTCTCTTATCAACCAAACACTCACACCTATATAATGAACCCTGACAAATCTCTGAACATCAGAGCTCAGATGAGTGCCCCCTGGTTGGTCTATTCTGTATACTGCCACTCATTAACATTCTGGGAAGGAGATGCATCCATGGGGTCCCTGGAAGTTCCCCTTTATGGGTCCCTCCCTGACCTCACCTGATGTGTCCCTCACTTTAGTTCTGCTTTGTATCTTTCTACATAAAAAATTATAATTCTATAGGGCAGAATCACTAGTTCAGGGTGTCATCCTAGCAGCTCATAAATCTGCAGTTATGGGATCCTGGGACTCTGCAGACAGTTGACTTGAAGCAATGACATCCTTGGGAACTCCTGAACTTGAAGCTCGAGTCTGAAATGAGGACAGTCATGTGGAGGCATGGCCTGAACTTGTAGAATAATTTAATTAGTAAATCAAATATTTTTGGCTATGGATAACCAGTACAGTCATAAGAAACATTTCGGGGATGGCTGAGAAAATACAAGCAATATCACGTACCATATCAGAAAAGAGTTGTTAAATTTTATAAGAGTTATAGTGGTATTGTTTTCTTGTGCACTGAATATTTCAGATGATATATACTAATATATTGCCTGAAATGTTATGTATCAAACTAACTCTCAGGGCCCTATCAAGTAGCATGTGCATATATATATATATATATATATATATATATATATATATATATGTGTGTGCATATATATATAGTTATAGATATATAGTTATATATATAGTTATCAAAATGTCATCAAAACAATTTATGATACTATCCAATAAACTTTAGTTTCAAAATACTCTTAGGAAGAAGTTGAAAAGGCCTCCAAAGTGTTAAGCAGCATTCAGTCTTCCATGGTACATGTGGCTCCCCTTAATGTCCATCCACAGGGCAGAGGCTGTCCTTAATACAACAGGAACAAGGTAGAGCACCAAGAACAACAGGCGGTGCCAGTAGAAGGTTGGCTATCATCTTCTTAGACTTGCTGTTGAGGAAGGTCACCCAGCCCAGGATCAGCCACCATTAGAGGCCCACATCAGCCTCACGTCACCCATAGCACCTGACACACTAGCCATGGGGATCAAGTTCCTTAAAGGTTCCTGGTACAGCAGTTATTGTGGGGCATGAGAAAATGCTGATGGAAGGGCACAAACTGCCAGAGAAAATGTGAGTAAGAACTGAGGATCAAAGTGACAATAAATAATAATGTCACCCAGTCTGTCTGAATTTTCTTAAGAAGATCTTAAATGTTCTAACACCACACACACACACAAAACAGACAACAATGTTAGGTAATAGAGGGTGCTGCTCACCTGATTGTGGTAGCCATTGCATAATACATTTCCATATCAAGTCAAGACAGTGCAATGTAAATATATATAATTTATTTTTCAATTATATATCATTAATCTAAAGAGAGAGGACTAAGGAGAGAGAAGTTAGGGGAGGGACCACACCATACAATTCTACCATCAAATAAGACTTTAGGAATCTAAGAATGGACAGAGAAGCTAGTGTGCTTAAACATATACACAAAGGGATCCTGTAGAGTCTTGAGTCTCTGGCATAAGGGAAATCTCATTATGTAAAGAGCTAAGGATTAATAAATAAGTATATGGGCACCAGCATTATCATATGGATAACTGTTGATGCCTGCCTAAATTTCTATGGTCATCTCTTCCATAAGAATATCTTTGCAGGTATCTATTTAATGCTGGATAAAAATGCAATCCATGTTCATGGAAAAAACTTGATTCATAAATATATTTTCTTCATCTGACAAACTGACTTCCGTATACAACTGCAAGGGATGTCATTCCAGCCCCAACTAGAAGAAGGATGATGTATTACAACACATTCTTCATTGTCATTCTTATTGTTGGGTTGCCCTGGGTGCCAGAACCTGAAAGGGAGAAAAGGGCATCAGGGCATTTCCCAGAGTGATGCTGGGAAAGAGAAAACAAGCATGAGGATGTGGTGGGAATTTGTGGAAATCAGATTCAGGTGTGTACAAATCAACCATTCTCCTCCACCCATGTCTGACGTGTCCTTGGAAAACAGGGCCACCGCACTCAATATTCTCTTAGCTTGTTACTTACCTGTTCTCCCAGAACACATCTCAGATGCTACTTTATTCTACTTCATCCCTAGTTCTTGGTACCCAGGGATTGTCATTCCATGTGCTTACTCACATGAAGAACAGGTCTCTCCTTATTCTTGTGTTTTAATACAGGGTTTTATTTAATTTTACAATAGTTATTTTAGAGACTGAAAAGATGTTTAAAATATCTAGATAATCTACTTATTTCTAATATCTAGGACAGGTAATTTAACATCCTCGATTCCTACTTTTCTTCTCTCAAGACTGAGAATGAGAATAACTTTACTACCTATATCTCACAACAGAAATAAGGATAGAATATGGGAACAAACTATGACATTGGAGTTTTAAATAATTATATAAATACAACACATAACAATATCAGAATGCTGGCTTTTGATTTATGAGAAATAATCAGTTATGATCTTGACATTAATTTTATTATAATGCTATAAAGAAGAGCTGGGGAGATGACTCAGGAATTAAAATTGCTTGTGCTTTTGCAGGAAGCGTGAGAGTTCTGTTCCCAGCACACATACTGACACAGTAACACCACCTGTGACCTCAGCTCTGGAGAATTCAACAACCTCTCCTGGGCTCCATGGGCAACACATACACATGGCACACCCTCAAGAGAGACACAGATATACACACAAATAATAATAAATTAAATCCTATTGTTAAATATAGATAGAGACTGAAAGCATAATGAAACCCACCATGGTGTAGCACCTTGGTTAGGTGCCCTGGATACTTATCATCCTACACTCTTCAAACTCAATTTCCTCATCTCTCCTGGAGTATCAGTGACATGTGTCTCACAGGACTCCTTGATGAGGAAATGGGGATAAAGTAACTCCATCCCCAGCACTCACACCAGGAGTGAGCTGTTTTAGTTTCATAACCAACAGCTGGAACACCCTAAAGTCTTCTCCTGCTACAGGACCCAGGACTCCTCTAGGTAACTCTGGACTCACGTGGCACTTTCATTGTATGGTATCTGATCAACCCAGCGCCACTGTCGGTGACCTGGATCTGAAAGCCCAATATAATAAGCAGCTTTAGGATCCGGGATCTTGGTGATGAAATCCTAAAAGGAAAAAGAGATAAAGTATTCAGCCTGGATGCAGTGATTCCTTTTCAATTTTAGAATTTTCATTAGATCTTTTAAAAGTTATTTTAACTATACAAAATTATAGGTTCAATATGATGCACATATGGAAATATATAATAATCAAATCCTATTCATCTCTCCAGGTCCATCAACAGTTTTCAAATTATAGACTAAACTCACTAAGTATACATTTTAGAGGTACACTGTGATATTTTGACTGACTTTTTTCTGGTCACACACAGATGAGAAGACAAAGAAAGGATCAAGGAATAGAAGAGCCACCCCACCCCCAGGAGTGCCATCTTCTCTGGCTGACCAGGACACAAAGTCATCACTCAGAGGCCTGATTTCCATGACACTGGAAACAATCTCTGTCCATGATCATAATGAATTCTCATCTCAGACTCACTCCCCTCTTTTCTTCCCCAACACCATTCTTGAAAGTTGTGCATGAGAGAATTTAGCAGATTAAATCATTCTCCATTCATAACCTCAGGTATTTCATTTCTGATGGCTGGCTGTGACTCTCCTGATTCGATCCCTTTCCCTAGTCAGCTCTGCTCCCTCCTTTGTTAGGCAGTGGGTACTACACGAAGCATTAGAGTGCTGAAATCACACACTGCTCTTTTCAAGCAGAAACATTTCATTCTTCCCTCCACCTCAGAGGTTGCATTTCTGTTGCCATGGTTCCTTGTGGGTTGTTCAGCTTCACTGAAGCAGGGGCAAGGTGTAGAATGCCAAGGCTGAAGCATCCTTTCTGGCTTCCTAATGGAAAGCCTTCTGCCACATCAGCAACACCCAAGTCAACAAAACTCCCTCCTAATAAAAAGAGGCAGACAGCAGGCCAGGCCCAGGTCCCACTCTCTCCCAGGATGCACCTGCTCTTCCTGGCTGTGGATCACCATCAGATGAGCACCCATGCTGGAGCACTTCTCCTCACTCTCACTCCAAGATGCTGAGTCATTCGAAGTGAAGTAGCAGTGGAATCTAAATGGCTTCCAGTGCTTTGGGCAACAGCTCCAGACTTTGTCTTTGGTGGAAGAAGGAAATGTAAGTGCAATGTCAAAGAGTCATTTTAAAATCTGCTTGATGTGGAGACAACAACAACCTGGGGCTCCAGCCTTCTTCGGATACAACAAGGATCCCCTACTCCCAGGCAGATGCCTGGCAACCCAAGCCTAAATCTATGAATACCAATTTCATGGCCCCATTGTCCTACTTGGGTGCTGTCAGGAAAACAGAGTGTAAGGATACTCAGACCCTAAGGACATAATGACAAACAATCTGGGTCTTCAAGGAATAGAACTCATCATATCAAGAACCAGAAAGTTTTCATTTTACGTAAATATACACATATTTATACATGAAAACAATAGATCCCATTAACCAAGGCAGCAATATTTCAGAGTTAGCAGACAGATATTTTTAGTGATGATAAAAGTGGTAATCAATATATTATAACAAGCAAGATAACAAAACTATAGGTTTATCTAAAAAATTTAAAATGCCCATGATTTATGTTACAAGAAGAAAACAAAAACATTTTGAAACGTTTTAAAAATATGTAAATCATAAACAAAAAAAGATGTAAAGAGCTGAATGAAAATTTTTATCTGAAAATATATTTGAAGTATTCCAGGGTATTAATTGTATCCTGAAAGCAACAGAAATATCAGAGAACCCTCAAGGGCGGAAAAACTGAAATTAAACAGAAAAATAAAGTCTCACGTTAAAACTCTAAATGTGTACAGATGAATGAAGTCCCCATAGAAATTCCAAGACCTTTCATGAGATAGATGAGCAAAACAATTTCAAAAATCATATAAAAGTGCAAAAAAACGCTGGATAGCCAGAGCAATCCTGAAGGAAAAAGAATGATGTTGGAGGTATCACCAGACCTGACTTCAGGCTACACTATAGAGCATGGTACCACAACAAAAGGAGACACATTGATCAATAAACACAAAAGAGAACCACAAACATGAACACACACAGCTATAGCCACAGGACTTTTCACTAGAAATACATATCAGAGAAAGATAAGTTCTTCAACAAACTGTGCTGTGAAACCTAGGTACCGATGTGCAGAAGAATGAAGCTAGATTCATAGCCATTCTGTGTAAAAATTGACTTCAAAATAGACCCTAAATGAATTAAACACCTTACTGTGAGGCCTGGGACCCTGAAATTGTTACAGGAAAAAAATAACGACACAGATCAAGATGTGGGCATAGGCAAAGACTCCCTGATAGGACTGCAGGCTTCTTCACAGCAAAGGATCCAGTGAGTGAAGAGAGAGAGATCTGCTGAGAAAGGCAGGAACCCCAGACAAGCTCAAATGGTCTAGGGAAACATGTGTTTCCCAAAAGGTCTGTTGTCAAAGACAGTAAACAAACTACCTATTTAGGGCCAGATGGTGTATTCCAAAGATATCTCAGTCACAGATGTCAAAGACAGTCGAGAGTCTTTGCTTACTCGGGGCCAAAGTGATGGATAGCGTTAAGCACTTCCCTTTCTTTCCTAAATCTAAGTAATACATGTTCATCAGTCCACCTTCCAGTTAGTTTACTAGAAAAACAAATTTTCTATTCAAATCTTGAGTAAATTATACTTTGTAGACACTGTAACTGAGAATGCAACAAGGTCATCTCTCTCTCACACACACACACAAACACACACACACACACACACACACACACACACTTGTGAAAACACTTCAGGGACTTCAAAAATGCCTAAGTGTTTAAGAGTGTGTACTGCTCTCACAGAGGACTTGAGTTCAGTTCCCAGCATCCAGAGCCTGTGACTCACAACCACATATAAGTCCAGTTCCAGGGATCTGACTCCCTCCTCAGCCTCTGCAGGCACTGCACTCTCATACACCAACCCACACACAGGCACATGAATATATACGTATACTAATTAAAAATGAAATCTTAAACACACACTATTGAACATGACTCTGTGGAGACACTCACATTCACGCCATTAGATTTCCTGTATTTTTTCTGGAGCTCCTTTCTGTTTCTATTAAAATTCTGCTCAGCCTAGTATTGCTTCTCCTCCTTGAAATTCTTCTTTGTTGACACTAGGGGGCACACATCCCAATTATGTCTGATTGGAGACTTATAAAAATGACTCCACAGGCAGCTGGTACAGAGTGTGTGGTATGAAGTCATGTCTCCATAGTGCTCATTGCTGATGGAGCTACCTGAGAATCGTGTTGGAAATGCTGATTTTAGGCACATTAAGTTTTACCTTTCGAGAGTGAATGCTGTTTTGTACACTCCAGGTCAGTGTAATTCAGTTCTTTCGTAATTGCTTTTTCATCAGGAAGCTGAGTATGTTGTTTAAACAAAGCTGTAAAACAGAATAAAACAATTCATTTTTCTGGTAGTGCTAAAATTTTTTTTTACTTTTCCTTCTTTTTTTTTTTTTTTTTTTTTTTTTTTTTGGTTTTTTCGAGACAGGGTTTCTCTGTGTAGCTTTGCACCTTTCCTGGAGCTCACTTGGCAGCCCAGGCTGGCCTCGAACTCACAGAGATCCGCCTGGCTCTGCCTCCCGAGTGCTGGGATTAAAGGCGTGCGCCACCACGCCCGGCTTTTACTTTTCCTTCTTACATTCTTTGTAGAAACAAAACCTTTAAATGTCCAGTTACCTGAGTCATTAGAGTCTGCCTGGGACAGATTCCCCATCACTCCAGTGTGGAGGCTATGGTCCTAAAACTTGGGTATTAGAATGAGGAAGAATGGAAGTCTCAGGTCATCCTTAACTACACAAGTTACTATACTTGGTTGGTTGTTTTAGTTAGCTAGTTAGTTTAGTTTAGTTGGCTAGTTACTTAACTTAGTTGGTAACTTAGTTATTGGATAGTTTATAGGTTAGATAGATAGATAGATAGATACATAGATACATAGATACATAGTTATTTAGTTAGTTCATAACTAGCATGGGCAACATGAGACCTTACCAAAAAGAGAGATTTTTTTTTTAATCCCTCACAGCCAGTATTACCCTGCTCCTAGTAATTTATGACCACCCATATTTTAAGGAAGAGCTGGAAAGACAGGACAGATCCATGACCCTGGAGTCTCTTCAGCATTTCATGGAGGACACACTGAAGACTACATCCTAGGTGATAAGCTCTATTAAGTATGTGAGCACCCCAGGAATAGTGGGGGAGAAATGAGCTAATCCAGAGAAGTACCAGGTTACCCGAGCACAGAAGTTATAAAAGCGGGATACTGATCAAAAGGACTTTGTTTTCCTCCTCTTCTTTTCTGTATCTCCCTCCACCCCAGCTAGCTCTGACTTCTCAGGGTCCACACATTTTCAAGGAGTTCCTAAATTAAAACTAACTCACCATTCTGCTAGAAATTGAATTTTCTTTCTTCTCTAATGAGTCACTTTCCTTCCCTGTGTTTAATTCTCCCAGGGGCATACTTACTGATCAGAGAAACTGAAAATAACATTTTCAATAGCAGTAAAAGTATTATGAATGAGGTGAGGAGCAACTTGGAGAATCTGTGACAACTTTCATGACACATGGTCTTCTTTTGAGAAGCTGAAAGACAAACCAAATTCATGTCTTGAGCGCTGTTCCTATTTCCTCTTCTTTCTCCTATTCTACTCTTTTTGTGCATGATAATCACTAATAACATGATGTTTGAAATAATGGGAAAATGCAAACAGGAAATATCAGTTTAATTATGGAAACATTACAATATGTACAAAATCACTCATTCCTGACACTGAGAATGACTGTTGTCAGTATTTTGGTATGTATCTTTCCAACAAGTTTATAGCTTTGACATATAAATATATATTTTCCACAATTGGAACATCATAAACAGTAATTTGTGACCATCATTTTCTTTGACATTATATAACCACTTTTTTAGTTTATCATTTTTTTGGTTTTTTTTTTTTTGAGACAGTGTCTTGGTATGTACACCAGGCAGATTTTGAATGCATTATGTAGTCCAAGCTGACCTCAAACTCACAACAACACCACTGCCTCTAACTCCTGAGTTTTGTGACAACAGGCTTGTGCCAGCATATCTAGATGAACATTATTCTATATTATCATTTCTTCTTTATCGGTTTTATTATGGTTGCATAGTATTTATTATATACTTTTAAAGACTTCCAGCTTGCTTCCAACTTCAAATATGCAATAGTCAAGAAGTCACATTGCATGATACAGTCACCATGTTTTTAGTCACCACTTCTAAAAGAGTTACAATACTTCACAACCATGGGTGAGGTCCTGGGTTTTGTCCCATCATGGGAGGAAGAAAGTGAAGAAGATACTCAACAACAGGATGCCAACAGACTATGATGACATGTCAATAGATGGAGGGGGAAATCAGTATGCCATGGTTTAACTTTGAAACAATTGGTTACACATATTTATGTGTGTTTATATGTAGAAAAGATACAATAACACGTATGGTGGGATTTTCTCTAGATGGTAAAAGACAACACCTTCCTTCTCCATTGTACAATCCCACAACTTTTCACATCTGTTTGCAGGTAACACATTTGTTTGAGACTCCAGTGACCCAGAGGCATGGCCAGTGGCGAACATCATCTTTGTCCTTTATATCATCACTCACTAGGAACATCATAAAAAATGCTTTCTTACCTGGAGGAGAGTCTGCATCCATGTCTGAGGAATCAAGTTTATTCATGAGGTTCTTGTTAATAAAAATGTTTTCTGAAAACGTGTTGAGAAGAAATCTTTCCCTGCCCTCAGAAGATGTGTGTCATACCTTCTTTAAAATAGATCCTGAACAAGAACAAACAAATTATCTCAATACCAGTTAGAGATGAGAGGAAAAAACAGACAGCTGCCCTGAGCGTGAACCATGAGGTGCAGTCCTCTGACCTGCAAAGGGAGAATCACAGGTGGAGAACACACCCAGGATCATTATACAATCAGAGAAATACCAAGAATGCAATGGGGGAGAGAAGAAAACAGGAAGAAATGGAAAAGAGGAACCAGGCCATTAGAGAAGTCAAACTCCTCACAGAGTTGAGATTCTGACACTCGGTCTGAGCTGACCTCTACAATAAAGCCTCCATTTCCGTCTTGTGCTGTGACTCCTACTCCTTCCCAGTTCCTGTAGAGCTGCCTCCTGACCTCCCTGAGGCTTTAACACCACAATCAAGTCGCCCCATGCACAGAAGCATTCTTAAACACAAAGACACCTAGTATACACCCTAGACTGTCCCACCTCATGGAGACAGTGTCTTCGCCCTCCTCAGTCTGTGGAACCCACACCATCTCTATCTGAGGCATGGTTACTCCCCTTAACCTGCCTGCGTTCTGACAGCCCAGTTCTTCCACACCCCAGCAAGGACTTCCTCGTTCTCTTGAAAGTCACTGAGTTCCTTCCACTCCCACACTCTGTACCTTGCCTGATTCCTGAAACCCATGCTTTGTTTACCCTCTGTGAGGAACTTCCCCTCAGTCTGCTGAGTCTCCTGACCCCAACCTGACTTGCAGCTAACACTGCACTGGGGCCCAACCTCACCTCCTCAAGTGCTGAGGTGTCACACCAGGCTGTCCTTGAGGACCCTCTGCTCACTCACTCATTCAGGGTTCTGACACCCACAAGAAGGGGCCTTAAGCATGGATGCCTTCTCACCCTGCTTGAGCTCAGAGGTTCTGCACCTGCCTACTCTCAGACACAGCTGACCTTGTCACCTCTCAGGCTCTGAAGTCTCACATCAGGCTGCTGCTTGTGGACTCACTCCCCATTCAGGACACATTTCCTCTCACTGCTCTCACTGCTCAGGCTCCATTTCTGCTGTCAAGCCAGCCCTCTGCACAGACAGATCATGGTTCCCCACACACCACCCTACCATGGAGGCCTACCCTGCCTTGTCCTGTATAATACTTTACTCAAAATTATATTATTTAATAAGTAAAATGAAAAATAGTGTTTTTAAAGTATAAAAGAGAACAAGAGAATTAGTCGTTCTCTATATGTGGTTCAAGGACCCAACGATTCATGCATACATATCCTCCCATATGTAACCACTTATCCCAGGAGATCTATCATTCAAACTCAGTTTACAAAATTGAGTTCCAAAGTTACCTCTCTCTCCCTTGGGAAAAAAACCACAATGTGCATGAACTATACTTTCTCATCAACAATTTCAGGGCCTAACTGGCTTACAACACCAAACACTTATTTCTCAATCACATTTTATTTGTGCTTAGGGTTTTCCTAAGGCTAATTCTGTTTGGATCCTCAATGCATTTCCTCATTCTGGAGTCAAGAAAACAAAGTAGTTAAGCATGAAATATACTCCTCTATTCTAATGTGGTGTTCAGGGCTAGTGATATGGCTCAGCAGGTATAGGTGTTTGCTACCATCCCTGACCACCCAAGTTCAATCCCTGAATATGGTAAGAGAAAACCATCCCCTACATGTTGTCCTAACATCCATGTCCATCTCCACACACACACACACACACACACACACACACATACACATAATGTAGTGGATATTAAAAAGTCACACTTATAATACTGGTCAATGGCCGTCACTTGCACAAACCTACAAATGAGGCAGAAAGACACACAACCACCAATGTAGGTCCCACAGGAAAATGTGTCAAGAGCATTAAAGTTTAATCCTTCCACAGAGAATTATGCAAACATACTGTATAGTTGTGCAAACTACTTCCAGTCACCTTACATTATCTAGCTAAAGGATGCTAATAGCATCCTCAAAAATGTGGTGTAAACAGCAAAACAAACAATTAGCAAGATGGAGAGATAGCTTACAGGATAGGAAAAAAACTTTCCCAACAGAACTCATGAACTGAGCAGAGAATTCTCAAAGCAATAAATACAGATGGCCAATTGGTAGCTAAAAATGTGTTCAAATACTCAGCCATAAAGGAAATAAAAATTTAAACAGTTTTGAGATTCTGTTTTGTACCAGTCAAAATGAAGTAGAAACATAAGAATCTCTGAAAGAATATTGGGCTTATAACCAAAGGATGATCAATCATCTCACAAGGACAATTGTAAGACTATGTTCATAGTAGTGTTATTTGTAAGAGCCAGAACCTGGAAACAGTGTTGAGACTGGGTTTTTCCCATGATAGGATTTGGTATGACTTAGGCTTGTGCATTCTTTAACAACCACTGTGAGTCCTATATTCAGGTGTCCTGCTCTGTCCAAAAGACACTGTTTCCTTAGAGTCATCCATCACATTTGGCTCTTAAACTTTCTGTTCCTCCTCCACAATGTTCCCTGAGCTCTGTATGGAAGGGAGTGTTGGTATATATGTCTGTAGGTAGAAGTTTTCCTGTGTCCATCCCGGTCTGCAGCCCCTCAGACCCAAGTAAACACACAGAGGCTTATATTGATTAAAACTGCTCAGCCATTAGTTCAGGCCTGCCACTGACTAGCTCATAGCATTTAAACTCAGCCGATTTCTGTTAATCTATATGTTGGCCTATGTTCCATGGCTTTACCTGTGTGCCATTACATGCTGTTCCCTGGATGGCAGGCTGGCGTCTCCTAACTCAGCCTTCCTCTTCCCAGAATTCTCCTTGTCTGCTTATCTCACCTATACTTCCTACCTGGCTACTGGCCAATCAGCGTTTTATTAAACCAGTGTACAAAAGCATTATCCCACAGCATTATTCCTTTCTATTTAATTAAAAAGAAAGTTCTAACTTTAACTTAAAATATATATATATATATATAACAGTTATCAAGCAAGAATTACAGTTACAATATCTAGTTTATTTATATTTGGGAAATTCAAAGGAAATATTCTACTTATCTGCTGCCTACCTGGCTGATTCCCTGACCCTGAACAGCCCTCACAGTCACTTTCTGTGGTTAGCCAGAGGCCTTTGCTCAGGTCCCATTCTGTTCCTCTTCCCAGCTGGGCCCCGTAATCCATGTCACTGTCTGTCTGCCTTTGATTGCTTAGCATTCATGCAGAGGATGAGCATGACTGAAATCAGAGTGCTGAAGGCAGTTAGGTCGTTGTCTAGAGAAACTGTGATCATTTCTACTTTCTGCCCTTTGTCTGTCCCTGTCCAGCACTGTTCCTGTCCTGAGATGCTGACTGACTGGAGAGCCAGTAGGCCAGCACAGGCACAGCTGAAAGCATTTCTCCTCCATTTCTTCTGACTTAATTTACCAGTAGGGTGGAACACTGGAGGACCTGATGCTTTGACTTTGCAATTCTTCACGTTCATAGGTGTCAATCCAGAGCACAGAGAGAGTCTGTCAAGGAGAAACGTTGAATTCACCGTTGTCTTTAATTCACCATGTGGACACCGCAATTTTGATTTTCTCATTCTGCTTAGCCAGGGTGAGGTTCCTGCCAGGGCACTGCTGTGTGCAAACTCTTTCTGTGTGACAGACAGGGATTTCTTGGCATCTTTAGCACTGATGGATGGGACAGCACAGGGAGCCATTGTCCCCTCCCCCATCACTCTGCTGCTCCAAGGCCAGTCATTAATAAGCCAAAGGAGGCTGTGATGGCCCTGCAGCTGCCTCGGACCTCTTCTCAGCACAGTGAGACACTGTACACAGGGCACCGGCCTGGTGCCCTGGAAGGTTCCAGTGAAGTCAAGAAAATGTACAGAGTAACTAATCTTGTACATGACCGTTTTTATGGAGGCTTAAGGATGGTGGCAAGGAAGCAGGAAGGCAAACTTCCCATGCCCTACAAGAGATTGTAAACCTTGGGAACTCGTTTGTTCCTTCATAATAACTCATCTCATTTTTAAATTGGAGATAATAGGATTTTGTACCCAGAATTTACTATATTGTTAATACTTTTCTGAAATACAGGGTAACCACTAGTACGCAGGAGGAACAGCAGTTTGCACCACGTGGATTCTGACAGCAAAGTGTGCTGGGTGCAGCATTTCCAGTGAGCCTGGGAAGCTTTGTCCATTAGCTTCCCTGTGGTTAAATAGAGCTGCTGGTGCAGAGTGGCTTGCCTTGATCTGTTCAGTGACTTCTGCTCGTCACCGGAAGAGAAGACAGACATATTTTTATAATATAAGCATACTTTTTTTGTACATTGTGTTCATTCTTGAACAAACTGAGCTCACTGTTGGCTTGTAGTTATTAAAAAGAAAGTATTGATTTTGATTCAATAAATGTTTTCCTTTAGTCCTGAAAAAAATTATAATGTGGTTACATTCTATTTTTCAAGTGAATGATTACAATGAATACAGGTAGAAACATGTCTCCCATTTCCCTTTTGTGCTTAAACAAAGTCATCCCAAGAACCCACATGCATTCACCTCTAAGTAACTTGTTATAGATTAACAGAGTGTAAGCAATCGGGGTGTTTTTCTCAACCAGTTCTTTTGCTGGCAGGCTGCATTTGGCAGTTACAAAGAAAGGACCAATCATTTTATTACTTATCTAAAGAGGGAATCTTAAAAGAAATCTTAGAAGAATCACAAATCTAAACTTTTATATTTGAAAAACCATCAGTCATCTCTACTTTAAATCTCAGGGTGCATACCCATTCAGCAACAGGTTTATGGTTTTTTGTTTTATACCAGGAAACTGAGGGCAGAAATGGGCACAAGGAATTAATCATCACCTTTGTTAACCAAGCAATCCTAGCAAGAAAGGCACAGCAGCTGGTAATAATTGGACTGCTTTATTTTTGTTCCCTGAGTTTAACGAGTCCCTCACTCAATTATGTGTCTTTCTGAACTTTAGATTGCTTTCCTAGGGTTATCCTCCTCAAAGCTATTCATAGAAACATCTCAATCTAACCTTAAATTATTTTTTAAGGCTTTGTTTCAGCTATGATGCACTCTGAAATTTATGAACATATCTCCCAACATTAAGATTAGAAGAATTTAAGCTAGCTGGGCTTTTGGGACTCAATTGTTTTTCTTTTCTTTTTTTTTTAAGACATTCTATTTTTATTTATTTATTTTTATTTTTATTTTCATTTTTATTTTATTTTATTTTATTTTATTTTATTTTTTGGTTTTTCGAGACAGGATTTCTCTGTGAAGCTTTGCGCCTTTCCTGGGACTCACTTTTTAGCCCATGCTGGCCTCGAACTCACAGACATCCACCTGGCTCTGCCTCCTGAATGCTGGGATTAAAGGTGTGCGTCACCACCCCCCAATTGTTTTTCTTAATCATTAACCTAAGCCACAGTCTTTATGGCTCCTCAGCAGAAACTCATGTGTTCTAGCTGTATGAAACTTCCTTGTTTTGTTTTTTATCCTCTGCAGCCTCTGCTTTATCAGAGGCAGTTATCCTCTGCAGCCTCTGCTTTATCAGAGGCAGGGGCAACATTTTATCCCACCTTTACCTATGTTAATTTTTCCACTAAACTAACCTCTATCATAACTCCTTACTATATTTGTTAAAAACCGCTCAATCATCAAAATCTTATTTAAACTAATATTATTATCGTATAAAATCATTGCTTAGGAGGAAATCATCTTCATAATACCTCACAGGTAAAACTTGACTCTCTGAGTAAAACTGTCCAGTAGAACGGGATATTACCAAGAGATGATCACACTGCATTAAGGGCAGTGAAGACTCCCCAGGCCCATTCACACCATGCCAGACACCAGAGGAAGACGGCAGCAGCAAACGTGGAAATGCACAGCAGTAGCAAGAGATGTTCTGGGGCTGAGGTTCTCAGGGCTATGCCTATCCGAGATTCACCCATGAGGGTTGTGATTGCTGGTGAGTCGGCTTCCTGGACCTTAACTGTCACCTGCTGCTCCTCTGACATGGCCACGGGCACACATGCATGCAGAACACACACACACACACACACACAGAGAGAGAGAGAGAGAGAGAGAGAGAGAGAGAGAGAGAGAGAGAGAGAGAGAGAGAGAGTTCATGTTTCTAGGTTTTATCCTGCTTTTATATCCAAACATCCTGAAAACCAAGGGTTCACACTATTACCCCATTTTAATGTAATGCCACCACGGGTCTCAATTCTTTTCCAAATTTCAGCATTTCTACCTACTTCTGTGAGTGAAAACTCTGTGTTCATTATCTCTATGGAAAGCTCTCAAGTGACAATCTCTTGGATGCTGCCCATCACCCTCCCACGTCCTCCACTAAGCTGCCTGTCTCTCCAGGATGGGCTCCAGCCCTCAGGTCAAGCCTGTGTCCCCTGAACTGATGCCTTCCTCCCTTTAGCTGGATGTTCAGGACCAGACACCTCGATGAAGTTCTCACATCAAGAGAGAGGAAGCCTCTTCACCAGGCTTGTGCTCTGACTCCTGGTGCTAATCCCTGAGGAGTCTCCACTTACCCCCTGAGGCTTTAGCACTCCACCAATGCCACCTCCATGTGCAGAAGCCCTCATCCCCCTGGAAGGTACTGAGTATCTATCCCACCAGGTATTCAGCATCCTTACCTTGCCAGTCTCTGAAACCCATACCAGCTCTGCCTTCTGCACAGACACTCTCCTCGGCCTCTTTGACCACTGCACCCAATGCCAGGACATCCACAACCAGGCAAGGATGCTCTCCTTACCCTACTAAACACTAAGGTCCCATGTTGAAGTCCACCACAGAGACACTCTTTACCCATGCCTGGTCTGCCCTCTGCAAGGAAGATCCTTTCAAACTCTATATCTCTGAATTCAACCCAGTATGGAGCCAAAATTATGCACGTGTGCCTTTTCACCACAGATACTTCCCTCACCCTGCATGGGTATCCTCCTCACCCTGCATGGGTACTCTCCTCATTCTACATTGGTGAACTCTTCACCATAAACAGGTGAACTCCTCACCATGGTAGCGTACCTGTGCCCTCCTCACTCAGCACAGGGGCCCTACTTACTATGCACAGGTGTATGGTGATATTTTATTTGTACTGAAATGTGATTTTATTTGTGTATTAACAAATAAAGATGCCTGTAGATCAGAGCTAAAAGCAAGCCATTTAGCAGAAGAATGGCGGTGGTGGCATATGCCCTTAATCCGATCACATGGCAGGCAGAGTCTCTGTGTGTTCAAGGACACAGCCAAGCGGGAACCTTTAATCTCAGTAGGAACCATAGAGACTGGAGTTCTGTATAGACAGGCAGTGATGAAGAAATCATGTGGTTGGTTATAGAGCCAATGAGAAGGTAGAATAGAAAGGCAATAAAAAGACAAGTCACACAGGAGAAGGTCTCTCTCTCTCTCTGAGGAGAAGGATGGCAGTGACTGGTAAGCTAAAGGCTAATGGCTAGTGCTCTGATCTCCTGGGCTTTTAACTCAGTATTTGGCTCTGTAGTTCTCATTTAATAAGGCCATTTAGAATTTCGTCTACACATGTGCCCTCTTCACTAAGCACAGGTGCCCCCCACAAACCTTTCCAAATGCCCAGCTCCTCCATCAGGACCATCATCTCACTATTTGCAGTTCTGACTCCCCACAGTAAGAGACCTAATGAGTTCATATTCTCCTCACCATGCTGGAGCACAGACTCCCTACAAGTGACCATTCCATAGCATAGCTGCCCTCCTCACCTCTCAGGATCTGAGGTCTCACACCAGACTGCTGCTTGGAGACTCTCTCCTGAATCCAGACACTTTCTCACCAGCATGCTGACATTCCCTCACTGCTTGGGCTCCAGTTCTGCTGTTAAGCCAGCTCTCAGCATGGTCACCCAGACCCTGGACCAGACCATTACTGCCCCACACCTGACCCTTCCACAGACACCTGCCTTGACCTCCCTACACCATTCTTTATTTAGTAAGTTACTAAGTAACTGAGGTGCTACAAGGAAAGAAACCAGATATGACAGAATTAAAGTCCTCTATAATTATTGAACCTATTGAGTATTTCCATGGTGATAAATATGCCTAAACACCACCTCCGTCCAATCACAGATGCTCAGGTGTTTTCCCCTCTCAGCAAAATATATTTCTAAAGTTATCATATCTCAATACACTAAAGTACATCATACATACTATTTAAGTAGCTTGCAACAACAGATTTCTCATTTGTGTATGTCCTAAGGGTCTATGGGTCACTGAAATGCTGTTCACCTTCTTTACACATTTATTATTTGAAAGCCAGGATCATAGAGAATCATAGCTTCTAGTAAGTAGACTGTGTAGTAGCCTCCCATATTTAGACAATCAGATTCATTCTTATTCTATGGGCCAGTGAATATGACCAGATCAAACCAGCCAATTGGGGTTGAAAGTATACTCTATATAAAGGAAGATTGGTCAAAGGCATTGAAACAGTCCGTTAAAAGAGGGGTATGAAAGCACTGGGACCAGCATAACATCTACACCTAGCCCCTTTCCTGCTATCTCTGGAGATGTCTTGATATTGAGTTTCAAAATGAAACATTAGTCCCATCAGCTGAAAAAAGGTACCATTGCAACACAAGCATGAACTACTAAAACTTGCTGGAGGGATGATTCAGTGTTTAAGAGCACTGGCTGCTCTTCCAAAGGTCCTGAGTTCAATTCCCAGCAACCACAGGGTAGCTCACAACTATCTATAGTGGGATCTGATGCCCTCTTCAGGCATGAACTCATACATGCAGATAGAGCACTTATATGTATCTCATACTTATCCCTGATATCGACGGAAACTAGTGTCACATGGGTTGAGTGTTGGGTGTCTGTCATGTACAACATGGGGTCTGTCAGGAAGCAGTGGAGGAGTGCCTGGCATGGTGATGGTGCACATTCTCCTGTTCACCTACATCTGCAGTCATATCATTTTACACCTGACCTGTCCAAGAAAGACTTTCTCTGGACTTCGAACCAGGTCATGAGAGGTGACCTCTCTAAGTCTTTGGAATCCCTAGAGCTATTAGGAAATCTATTTTACCATGGTAGGTCATGAAGCCTTATGCTGTTCTGTTCTTTCATAGTTCATGTTAACAAGATGATTCATGGTGGGAGATCATCATTTCAGAAACATTGACCATGTGATTAAAGTGTTAAGCCTTTGAGTCATGAGAACTCACCCTGGAAGGGAAGTGATACTAAAGACTGAGTTCACTCTATCAAAAACTCACACCTATATAATGAACCCTGGTAAATCTCTGAACATCAGAGCTCAGATGAGTGCCCCCTGGTTAGCCTATTCTGTATACTGCCACTCATTAACATTCTGGGAAGGAGATGCATCCATGGGGTCCATGGAAGTTCCCTTCATGGAAACCTCTGACTTCACCTGATATGTCCCTTACTTTAGTTCTGCTTTGTACCTGTCTACATTTAAAAAAAAAACTATAATTCTATAGTGCAGAATCATTAGTTCAGTCATCCTTGTAACTCGTAAATCTGCAGACATAATGGGATCCTGGAACTCTGTAGACAGATGGCTTGAAGTAATGACATCATGGAGAACTCCTGAACTTGAAGCCCGAGTCTGAAATGAGGAATGTATTTGGAGGAATGGCCTGAACTTGTAGAAAATTTAATTAGCAAATAAAATATTTTTGGCTATGGCTTACCAGAACAGCCATAAGAAACATTGTGGAGATGGCTGAGGAAATACAAGGAATATAATGTACCATACCAGAAAAGAGTTGTGAAATTTTCTAAGAGTGATAGTGGTATTGTTTTCTTGTGCACTGCCAATTTCAGATATATATTAAAATATTGCCTGAAGTGTTATGTATCAACCTAACTCTCAAGTGCCCTATCAAGTAACATGTATATATATGCATACACAAATATATATCTATATCAAGTTATCAAAATGTCAACAATTGATGATACCATCCAATTAACTTTTGTTTCAAAATACTCTTAGGAAGAAGTTGAAAGGGCCTCCAAATTGTTAAGCAGCATGCAGGCTCCATGGGACATGTGGCTCTCCTCAATATCCATCCACAGGACACAGGCTGTCCCTAATGCGGCAGGCACAGGGTGGGACACCAAGAACAACAGGCGGTGCCAGTAGAAGGTTGGCTATCATCTTCTTAGACTTGCTCTGAGGAAGGTCACCCAGCCAGGATCAGCCACCATTAGAGGCCCACATCAGCCTCACGGCACTCACAGCACCTGACACACTAGCCATGGGGATCAAGATCCTGAAAGGTTCCTGGTAGTGCAGGTATTGGGGGACACGAGAAAATGCTGATGGAAGGGCGAAAACTGCCAGAGAAAATGTGAGTAAGCACTGAGGATCAAAGTAACAATAGGTACCAATGTCACCCTGTCTGTCTGAATTTGCTAAAGAAGATCTTAAATGTTCTACACCACACACACACACACACACACACACACCAAAAAAATAAAAAAAAAAAAACAGACAACAATGTTAGGTAATAGAGGGTGTTGCTAACCTGATGGTGGTAGCCTTTGTCCAATACAATCCACACAAACTCAAGACAGTGTAATGTAAAGAACATGACTTATTTGTCAATTATACATCATTAATCTAAAGACAGAAGAATAAGGAGAGAGAAATTGATAGAGGGTCCACACCATACAATTCTATCATCAAATAAGACTTTAGGAATCTAAGAATGGACAGAGAAGCTAGTGTGCTTCTACATATACAAAAAGGGATCCTGTTGAGTCTCGAGTCTCTGGTATATGGGAAATTCTCATTATATAAAGAGTTAAGAATGAATAAATAAGTACATATGTCAACCAGTACTATCATATGGATAACTGTTGGCTACCTACCTAAATTTCTATGGTCATCTCTTCTACAATAAGATCTTTGCAGGTATCTGTGTAATGCTGGATAAAAATGCATTCCATGTTTATGGAAAAAGTTTGATTCAGAAATATATTTTCTTGATCTGACAAACTGAATTCTCTTTACCACTGCAAGGGATGTCATTTCAGCCCCAACCAGAAGATAGATGACGAATTTCAACACATTCTTCATTGTCCTTGTTGTTGTTGGGCTCGCCTTGGTGCCAGAACCTGGAAGGGAGGAAAGAGCATCAGGGTGTTTCCCACAGTGATGCTGGGAAAGAGAAAACAAGAGTAAGCAAGCCTGAGGATGCGGTGGGAATTTGTGGAAAGCAGATTCAGGTGTGTACAAAACAACCGTTCTCCACCACCCATGTCTGACATGTTCCTGGAAACAGGGACACTGCACTCAATATTCTCTAGCTTGTTACTCGACTGCTCTCCCAGAACACATCCCAGAGGCTACTTCATTCTACTTCATACCTAGGACTTGGTACCCACAGACTGTCATTCCATGTGCTTCCTTACATGATGAAAAGTCTCTCCTTACTCTTGTGTTTTATGAAGGTTTTTTTCATATTACAATAATTTTATTTTAGAGACTGAAAAGATGTTTAAAATATCTAGGTAAGCTATTTATTTCTAATATCTAGGACAAGTAATTTAACATCCTAGATTCCTACTTTTCTTATCTGAAGACTGAGAACGAGAATAACATCACTACCTATATCTCACAACAGAAATCAGGATAGAATATGGGAACATACTATAATATTAGAGTTTTTAAATAATTACATAAAATCAACACATAACAATATCACAATGCGGGCTTTTGATTTATGAGAAATAATCAGTTATGACCTTTACATTAATTTTTATTATAATGCTATAAATGAGAGCTGGAGAGAGGAATCAGAAGTTAAAAGTGCTTGTGCTTTTGCAGAAAATGGGAGAGTTCTGTTCCCAATGCATGTATTGGCACAGTCACACCAACTGTGACCTCAGCTCTGGGGAATCCAACAACCTCTCATGAGTTCCATGGGCACCTACATACACATGGCACACCCTCAAGAGAGACACAGATATACACACAAATAAAAATAAATTACATCCTATTGTTAAATATAGAGAGAAACTGAAAGCATGATGAAACCCACCATGGTGTAGCACCTTGGTTGGGTGCCCTGGGTACTTATCATGCTACACTCTTCAAACCCAATTTCCTCATCTCTCCTAGAGTATCAGTGACATGTGTCACACAGGACTCCTTGATGAGGAAATGGGGATAAAGTAACTCCATCCCCAGCACTCACACCAGGAATGAGCTGTTTTAGTTTCATAACCAACAGCTGGAACACCCTAAAGTCTTCTCATGCTACAGGACCCAGGACTCCTCTAGGTAACTCTGGACTCACGTGGCACTCTCATTGTATGGTGTCTGGTCAACCCATCGCCACTGTCGGTGACCTGGATCCGAAAGCCCGATATAATAAGCAGCTTGAGAATCCAGGATCTTGGTGATGAAATCCTACGAGGAAAGAAAGATACAGCATTCAGCCTGGATGGAATGCTTCTTTTTCTGTTATAGAACTTTTATAAGACCTTTTAAAAGTTATTTTAACCATACAAAATTATAGGTCCAATATGATGCACCTATGCAAATACATAATAATCAAATCCTAGTTCATTTCTCTATGCCCTTAAATAGTTCTCAAATTATAGATAAATACACAATAATTATACATTTTAGAGGTACACTGTGATACTTTTACTGATTTTTTTTCTGGTCACAATGAGATGAGAAGACAAAGAAAGGATCAAGGAATAGAAGAGCCACCCCCACCCCCAGGAGTGCCATCTTCTCTGGCTGACCAGGACACAAAGTCATCACTCAGAGGCCTGATTTCCATGACACTGGAAACAATCTCTGTCCATGATCATAAGGAATTCTCATCTCAGACTCACTCCCCTCTTTTCTTCCCCAGCACCATTCCTAAAAGTTGTGCATGAGAGAATTTAGCAGATTAAACCATTCTCCATTCATAACCTCAGATATTTCATTTCTGATGGTTGGCTGTGACTCTCCTGATTTGATCCCCTTTCCCTAGTCAGCTCTGCGCCCTCCTGTGTTAGGCAGTGGGTACTACAGGAAGCATTAGAGTGCTGAAATCACAAACTGCTCTTTCAAGCAGAAACATTTCATTCCACCCTCAGGCATTGCATTTCTGTTGCCATGGTTCCTTGTGGGTTGTTCAGCTTCACTGAACCAGGGGCAAGGTGTAGAAAGCCAGGGCTGAAGCAACCTTTCCAGCTTCCTGATGAAAAGCCTTCTGCCACATCAGCAGCACCCATGTTAACAAAACTCCCTCTTAGTAAAAAGAGGCAGAGAGCAGGCCAGGCCCAGGCCCCACTCTCTCCCAGGATGCACCTGTTCTTTCTGGCTGTGGATCACCATCAGTTGAGCGCCCATGCTGGAGCACTTCTTCTCACTCTCTCTCCAAGATGCTGAGTCATTCGAAGTGAAGTAGCAGTGGGAACTAAATGGTTTCCAATCCTTTGGGTAACAGCTCCAGACTTTGTCTTTGGGGGAATAAGTAAATGTAAGTGCAATGTCATAGAGTCATTTTAAAACCTGCATGATGTGTAGACCACATGGAACCTGGGACTCCCCACCTTCTCCAGATACAACAAGGAATCCTTGCCCCCTCACAGATACCAAGCAACCCAAGTCTACCTCTGTTGACACCAATGTCAAGGCTCCTTTGTCCTACTGGGGTGTTGTCAGGGAAAGAGAATGTAAGGGACATTCAGACACTGAGGACATAATGCCAGACTGTCTGGGTATCAAAATAACAGTTTAGTTCTTGGTATAACGAACCAGAAAATTTTTATGATTTTAAATTATATTTTACAATATTA